>NC_077228.1:341222763-341395263 GCF_027887165.1 Monodelphis domestica | reverse complement strand
ACTTGTACTAAATACTGCAGTGTCCCTTTATAAAAAAAGTCAGACTAAAACTGACAATTGTACAGTGAAGCCTGACATTTGGATATTTTGAAGTTTTTCATAAATCATAGAAAATAGTATATGGCTGTAGTTTAGCTTTTTAGGTAAAAGGTATGTTTTCATTAGTGCATTTCTTATAACTGATCACTGTAAAAATGTGAATCAGTTTTCCATTTCTTATGCAGATCATGATAACCTGTAGAGTAGAGTACAATCATTTGTGCTATGTTTTTAATTTTCTAAAGCACCTTGATGACAGTAAGTGTTCAGTGGTGAAGCATCCTCTATTGAATCACCCTCAAAAGAGAAATAAATAAAACTTTGTCAAGTCCTATCTAGCTAAAGGTAAACGTAAAATTATAATTTAATTAGGACTTGCTATAAAGAGCTTCCCTTCTCCCCCCTCCCCAAAGGGATACTGCAGTTATACCACATACCCAATAGGCACCACAATGAAGATCAGAGCTTATACTTAAGGTTTTATACACACCAGTTCCCCAGTAAATGCAAATTTAACAAGAAAAATTAGACATGTCATATGTTCAAAATGCTCATGGCAAACAATCATTTTGCATTCCTGCAAATAAAATTGTTTTATACTGTAAGCTGGAGGCGAGTGTAACTTATTTTTGTAATAAAGTTTTTATTTTTTTTATGTGTCATTAATATAAATGTGTGTTAGTACAGAGATCTTCTGGTTTAAAAAACTTAGAATTGCACACATTTCAGTATGTTGTACTTACATAATTTTTAGAATAGTGGTTGCCAATAGCCTGTATGTTTCAACATTAATTGATTTTTTATGTTATCTTAATAAACCATTTTAGTATGTTGTATGTCAATTACTGGGATAGCTGGGACATAAAGTATACTTTTAAATTGTCAATAAGTATTCGTTGGAATATATGTAAATGTGCCTTGCCGGTTATTGAAACTAACCTAGAAAACAAGAGTGGGTGGCAAAATTAGTTCCTGGTGCTTAATGAAACACTTTCCTGCCACTGATTTTATATATTGCCCCGAGCTTTTTAAAATTCATCATTTTTCTCTCAAAACTTAGTGTAAGTTTGAGGGCTACATCAATATTTGTTACATTCTAACATAATGCTAGATAGTATATTAGGTTTATGGAAAGTGAGTGAACTAGATGTAGCCTTCATATCTGATTCTTAATGTAATCCTTGGTGCTAGCACTTTCCAGTGCCAGGGAGTTAAATTATCCCATGAAAGAGGTTATTGCCATGCCTTATTGGCACTTTACTGTCATATGGTTTAAAGGGACACTGTCAAGGTGTTAAAAGTTCAATTTCTACTGTAGAATTATTTGGTCTGGGGTTTGGGAAAGATCAATGTCATTTAATAGATCTTCTCATTGCCAAGAAATTTGAGGGTGAACACTTTTGTAGGTTCACAAAAGTGTTCTTGAGTGAACAGTTTGCTTGGTTGTCAAGACAATTTGGCATTTTTCATTGGGGCAAGAGGGAGGGTGAACTGATCCTTATAAGGGGAGTCAGAATTAGTGAATAAAGCATTTTTCTTGCTGGTAAATGTAAGTGGTTTTGGAATAAGATATATATATATATATACACACACATACAATTGAAATTACTTGACAGTGTTCATTTGAATATCTGAATTCAAGCCATTATATCTTACTTTTAAAATTAAATATAATTTGCACTGTTCTGATATGGGTGCAGTTTTTGAGCAATATAATCAGAGCTAAATATGCATGTGGTAACTAGTGATAAAGTGAACAATGAAGTTCTGAGAAGAAATATTAACCATGGTATTTTCAAACATAAATTTATTGTAAAAGCAGTATCAAATACTAATCAAAAGATTAAGGAAAACAGGCAATGCATATATAAACATAGTTTGAATGTTACATGACCTATAAAGCAATAATGCTATATATCTGGAATGTGATGGGATATGAGTACTGGAAATGCAAGTTTCTAATCTTTTAGTATAAATGTCAATATGTCAAGGGAATTGTTCAATAATGTAGGTTATTGCTATTTGTGCTTTTGTTCATGGGTTCTTGGCTTTGACAGTCTTAAAAATGGAGAGGGAATGATTAAAATTCTATCTACACTTAAAAAAGAGAGTATCTTGTAAAACTAGAGGTACCTCACCCTTGAAAAATTAATTTCTTAAAAGTACTTTTCTACCAAATTTGAAATACGGTGAGATCTGGTTTCTAGAGATTTTAAGAGTTTTTAAAGCAATCATTAATTTCTCTCACCGAAAAGTTGACTACTCTGTCAGAACAAATTCTGTATAATATCCATATCTGTTACCAAAGTTGAACACTTGAAAGGATTTCCAACATTGCAACTTGAATCAATTGTAGTAAAGAGAAGGGGATAGACATAAAATCAAAATTATTAAAACATGTCACAGTAATTTCTGTAAAACTATCATCAGAAGCCTTCTGCTAAGTTATTGACTAAAATAACAATTTTAATATTTAAAAGACAACTTCCCTCAGTTGACGACACAGTTGAAATTGGGAAAGACAGGGAATTATAATGAAGAACTGAGTTGTTTTGCAAGTTACTAAAACTTGGTTTACAAATTTTGAGTTATTTGGCATAATGATACATGTGATGTTAGGTGTCACATTTGTAACACTTCCACAACTTCGAGAACAGCCTTTTGACTGCTAAGATAATGTTACTTAATCTGTTGACCCCCAAACAGTTATGAACCATCTATTCACATTGTGGGAGGTAGTAAGATGTATTTTGTAATTGTTGAAAGGATAAGTAGAAATTCATAAAATGTTGGGATGGGAAGTTGGCAATGGCCTGGAGAAAAAGAAAATTTTGGCCTTAAAAGCATAGTCTCGAAGAAAATTCTTCAGTAGCTACAGACTGCATTACTTTTAACATATTTCTGACCTGCACCATTTGAATTCAGTGGTGGATGTGGAATTGGTGAGTAACGAATTTACAACTTAGATATGCAATAGTAATAAAATTATGGGATGTTGTTTTAAAGTATGGCTCAGTGGTAAATTGATCCATATTTTTCTTGCTACTCAGTGGGATATGCCACTAACTTTCCAAAGATTCTATTCAGCATCAGTGTTGACCTGTGAAGTAAAGTCCCTATCATATGCTGAAATGATGATAGTTGAATTTCTCTAGTATTTACAAAAGTGAGGTAGGTGTTGTCAGTCTTGATAACAGCACACCCTCTCACTAGGAACTCAGTGTACCTAACATTCTTAGCACTAGAAACATTGTTAGGCAAGTTTAAAAAAATGGTATTATAACCAAAATTTGGGCCAAGAATAAGCTTTTTGATAGTGATTGATAATATTCATCTGATGAAACTCTTGGCAATCAGGCAATGAAACAAAAAAAAACCTTGTACTTGAATATATTTTCATTTCAGAAACAATCAGTTCTTAGTTTAAGTGGTATTTTCTAGTTAACTATAAGGGTGACTGGATTCTTTTCCTTGTTTCCTTGTAACCCTTTCCCTCAATATAAAATTCTTGAACTCTAGGCAGTTTTGGGTTTTTTTTTTTAATTTGGATTAGATGTGAAGTACTGTCTTCTGCCAAAAATCCTCTAATTACCTGTTCTTTTAAATTTAGTGGGTTTGTGCTTGTTTTGAGACCAATTTAAAAAAAAAAATAACTTGTACTATTCTGTACTGCCTCTGTTAAGAGTTTGTGTATAGCATAAGGAAGCTAGCTCTGACTATATTTTCCTAAGAATAAAGACTTATTTTTGTAGCATGTCTTAGGACCTTCAAGAGTCTAAGAATTATTGTGAGTGTCCATTTCATCATCTTGTTTTCTTTTAACAGCTTTTTAATAGAAATGAGTCTATAGTGCTCTTAATGTTTTCTTATCCAAAGCAAAAATCTTACCAGGAATCACCCCATTTATAGCATATTTTAAGGGTAGAATTATGAGCAGATTTGTTGGAATGTGCTTTTAATTTTATGTGCAGATGAAAACATTCTGCAGTCAAGTGCATTCCTACGGATTTTGATGGAGAAATCATGGTAATTTGGTTCATTTCTACTTTTCTAGGAACATGTTCCCAGCATGCAGTGTTCCTTCATTCTCTGTCTAGCAAATACATTTCCCCTGAAGATTTGGATGTGAGAGGTTGAGGTTGCCAGGAATTCTGGAGAGGGAAATGAACATCAATCTGCTTAAATATTATGCTCCACAGTTAGATGACTGTGCAAATGAGGCTAGGTAGGTGAACTCAGCTTAAAATGCACTTAATAAGCTGAATTGGTCAAGAACACTTAAAAGAATGAGGAACTTAATTAATTGCTATATGTGGGGTATAGAGATCATATATCCAACCTCTAGTGGTTCTCAAATTTTTTTGGTCTCTGGGGAAGATAAAGAAGTCAGTGATTATTAAAAATACCCTCTAGAATTGAGAAAGAAGGATAATATTCATGTGATATTAGTGCTTCAGTTAATCTTTACTAAATATAAATTGATCTAAGACAGTCTTATCGTTAAAAAGCAATAAATCTACCTGGGGGGTGGTGTGGTTTCATCAATAATTCCCAGATCATCTTTTGAAAACCATTGCCCTAACCTGTCTGAACTATACTGGATGAAATGCTAATTTTGTGCCTTACTTCCAAAACTGGTGTACTGAATAAAATGGGTTAAAGACTTATAAGTTTGGATGATATAAAGCCTTTCTGGCAAATATTTCTTTTATATCAGGTGGTGTTTTTTTAAAAAAAATTTTTGTGATAAAAATCCAAGAGAATTCTGACCCTAGATAATAGCATCAAATATAGGAGTGAGGACAGATTTCTGTAACTTGGTACAAGTTTCTTTTGTACCTTGTAACTAAAATTCTGCACTTTCTTTTAAGTGTGATATTTTTCAAACCCTGGAGGGCAGTTTTTGGAAAAGCTGCTGCCTACCACCTATGTAATGTTCATGAATTGTGTCCTGCCTCTTTTAGGCTTGTCAGATGAACTTTGAAAAGACCTCATTTTATGCTTTGAGGTTTCAACTTTGGAGAGAATTTTAGGACACCTAAGGGAATTGGCATCTTTCATTCAGTTATGAACTACAGCCAACTCTCAGGGCAAAAGGGGAGGAAGGTTTTGATGTGTTTTCAAACCATATTAACTGACCTGGATTTGGGCAAATTAGAACTTCATTTGCAGTTCATTATAGTATAGAAAGCAGAGAATTGGGTAAATATCCTAATTCAAGTGAGACGAGTGACTTTTTTGTTAATCTAAGAAGAGTATGAAATGAGTGAAACAAATGGAATTGTTAAATAGAAAATTTGAGAATGCATTCCTGGAAAATGTTTGAGGTATTTGTGTACTTCTGACCTGGTCCATGGTAGAAAAACAACAAAAGCAAATATTTTGATAATTCATAAAGTGGGCAATCCACTCAAATAGTTAAGACACAGATGTAATATATGCACAGCACCTTGTTTTATGTTTATTTGGGCCTCTTAAAATAATTTTTGCTGATCTTCATCTGTTCTATGAAAATTAAAAAAAGTGGCCAGTGATGGTCCATTTGAAAGCAAATATATTTTTATCAGTCTATATCCTAATAAGGGGAAAGAATACTTGTGTTTTACCTTCATGTTTTAGTGACTTAAGCTCATGTTAATGTCCATTCCATTTTGGAATATTCATCCTTTTTAGATTTTTTTTTTCACATATTGTATCTAAATTAGTGTCTAGAATTTCCTTAACTGGAATTTCTTTACCCAGATTTTCTTTTTTACCTAAAATTGCCTCCAATTCTCTTGCTTATATTCATTTCTCACATTACATTCTTCATTTTTAAAGTGTTTAGGAGAAGCCACAGAAAGCCAACTGACTTGAGGTCATGTAGTGAAACACTGATATTGGTCTTGGCATATATAAGCCTGTATATATTGTGATATAAATTTTTTTTTTTCAAAATCTTAAATTTTCCATCTTAAAGAATTTGAATACGCTGAAAGCTTTCTTGGAAAAAATACTTAATGGTGACAACAGACTTTAAATCTATTTTCATATATATGCATGAGCAGGGAGGTGACATCAGTTAGTGACCCAGTGACATTCTTTTGCTTATCCTGTTTGGAGTAAACTTGTGTTACTCGTCTGAGTTGTGTCACCTCACTTTATTTTATTGTCTTGTGTTCTGTTTTATTGTTCACTTTATTTCACTCCTTGTCTCAGTTTCAGCTTTTACTTCCCTCCTTTGTGTATGTTTTGTCATCTTTAGATTGTAAGCTCCTGGAGGGCAGGGAATTTCTTTATGTGTTGTATGTGGTGCTAGGCACTCAATAAATGTTAAACTTTTTAAAATATAAAGATATTTCTAACCTAATTCATAACTTAAATTTTTGTTTGAAATTCATTTTACTTACAAAGTTTGTTTTAAATCAACATGAGCTCTTTGGATAAGACATTGTCGATATTGGATCCTAACTCTTAATTTAAAAAAAAAGGTTGATTTTTAATGTGTGGGTATCATTTAATGAATACCTGTTACTGGAAATCTTTTAGTGAAAGCTGAATGTCCATTTGTTAGGGATATTATTAAAAGGATTAAATAGGTGAATGGTAAATCATTAAAGATTGGAGAAGATAACTTTTGAAGTCCAATGTGTTCTGATTTTGACATTCAACAAATTTTTTCTTCCACTTAACTAGGATAACTTTATTTTTAGGTGCCCCATTCCTCTAATATATGGAACTGATAATCACATCTTGTAGATGGATAAATCAGGAAACAAGGTTTGACTCTTAGCTTGTAATCATTCTTGATGTAATTCAACAATACTTGCTATTTATTTGTGCAATGTCTACTGAGATATATACTGCACTATTTAGCCATTTGTACATATATATATATATATATATATATATAGCCATTTGTACCTTTTTCTGTACAATACTTGAATTGAAACAATAGGAAAGTGCTTAATTTGGAATGAAAAGAGGAATTCAAATTCTGAGCCATTTTATAACACATGTTATAGCAGTTAGCTAATTTTTAAGCGGGGGGGGGGGGCAATAAAATGCCTAAGGGCCTATTCTCTAAAGATTTAGGGAATTATTTGGAGAGGAAACGCCCCAAGTTTAGTCATAATAAACTTTGAGCCCCCATTTTTTAAAATTAGCAATACATGGGCAGAGACTGGAGACTTGGCTTATTCTTACTTATTTGTGTGGATTTAAAGATCAAATCATTCAACTTCTCAGGACTTCATTTTTCTCTAAATCTAAAAAGTAATTTATTGAATTAGCTATTGGTTGCACATTTGACTTTATAGCTTAGTAACTAGATAGCCCCTTAACAAAGTTATAATAGTCAAGTGAGTTTGTAGAATGCCAAATATTTTTTGTTAAGCACTATCTAAAATGCTTTTTATTAAGCAGTACAAGAATATAAGGTTCTGAGGTTTTTCATCAGAGGTTATATAAACTTATTTGAACAGGGGATGCATGATTTGAGTAAAACTTTTAGACTAGAAGGACTTTGAAGTACCAATTCTTAGGGTTGTATAATGTTCTCATAAATAAGTAAGAGGATCTTTGAAATTTCATTTGTCAAATTAAATAACCCTATATAATTAGCCTACATAAAAATATCTTACGTGTTTCTGTGAAACTTTTCTAGATTTGTAGTTCAAAATTCATCTAAAATTGAAGGTTACAAATATTAAAACGATTCTTCATATTAGTTTGTGAGTACTTTCTGTATGACAAAACTTAGTTATATAAATGTTATTTTTTACCCAGAAGAGTTCCTTCCACATGTAGTGTGGTTCTTTATTCATTCTATAGAAGTTAAGTTTCAGGATATATAAATTTTGCCCCCATTAGTAGTTTCTTTTTCCACAACACAAATTATGTTTGTTGTGGGTTTTTGTGTTTTGATCATTGTTTAAGTCATTGAAGTTTGAGTTTCTAAAAAGAAATACATTTAGTCTGACACCGGGAGCTTAGTTTTTCAATGGACTTTGTTTACTAAAAAAGAAAGTAATGGTGATATTTGCAGATTTGTTTTAAAGCCACAGTTACAAATTATCTTGCAGCAACACTATTGTGCCTCACTTGCCAGTTCTTACAAATTGGAGAATGATGGGTTAATTGAAAGTCAGTGCTCTTTCCCTTGTGAAAGTTTGATTAAAACAAATTGAGGTTGACTTTAGGTCTATTAACTGCCCTTTGCATATTGTGACTTAACTCCTTTTTCCTACTTGACCTACCAACCAAGTTATCTGAGCTATCCCCTTCCCTGTCCATCTAGCTTGCAGGATTAAATGATGTTTTTCTGGCATTTAATGAGAGTTCCTAATTATCTTTTTATACCTTCTATTCATCTCATATACTTTTATACCTGTCTTCATTGACTAGGAACTACATTTAATATTTTCAAGAAACCTAGTCAGCAGCTCCATTTCTTAGAACCTTCAGTTTCACAAGAAGTTATTAGTAGATTTTTTAAAAAACAAATTGTTACAATTTTTTTGTGTTTTTAACAGTGCTGGAATTTTTTAAAATCCTGAAATGAATATCAATTTTGTTCCATTAGATGACTACAATCATTTGTGAAGCTGAAACAGCTTCATATTTGCAAGAGATGACCTTGATCACAAGTAACAAAATTAGTGGTCACATTCTGAATTAAGATCTTATGAATTTGTATAAATTCCATGCACTTAAAATGATTAAATATTATCTTAAATTTTCCCAATGATCAATTTAGAAGTTTTCTCATTGTTCTCTTTTAGATGATCATTATGACTTAGTTTAATAGTAATGTTAAAATTAATAATTTGTAAGAAAATTAGAAAATACTAACATACTAGTCTTTTTCTGATGAAAAACAATCAGTATTATAAGCTTCTATTAGGAAGTAAAGAATTAGTTATCTGGCCCAAGTGATTTTTTTTTTCCCTGTAAGTCCATCCATTGAAAAATGTTTCATATTAATATTGATAGTACTAAATGGAATTTTAGAGCTTGAATTCTTTCATCTCAAATTAGAAGCTATTAAAGAGTTCATAATTATTCCAAAATGCTTAATTAGGTAATGAAGCCTTGGTTTTTGGAAAAGGTGAAGTAGTTGGAAGAGATTCGGAGGGACCTTGTTCTGCTGGAGCCCAGGTATCTTATACTTGTAAGGGGTGGGGAAAAGTCTCAACTTCATTAAAAAGAACTTTTAAAACAGCAATAATACTTTAGATTTCCATGGCTAATCAGAACTGAATCTGCTCCCATTTAATCCATATGGTGGACAGAAAAATTAAGATGTTTAACTCCCAGACGTTGCTTTTTATACATACATTCCATGTTTTCATAGCTAAAGCTAAATGGATACATTTAGATCATCATGGTTTCATAAGTAAAAAAATAATCAGTCAATGTGAATTAAGTCAGAAAGGTAAATTGGATGTGAAAAGTTTTTATGATTCATTTCCTCCAGTTTGAACACGTAAGTTGTTTATTGTTTGATAAATCAGTTAAACTAGAATGAGCCAACTCTTATTATTCTAGAAATTTAAATTTAATGGTTAACGTTTGAAATATGAGCCATGAAATGGGTTGACAAAATTTGAGGGTGGAGAGAATGGGAAACTTGATGGTTTGGTGTTCTTTTCCCTGCCTTTTACCAAACCTTGATAAAGTAAAAGTCCAAACCAGAATGCTAATTGTTCCAAGTTTATAATATTGTACTTAACTCTGAATTCAAATATTTAAAGGCATAGGTGGCTTATTGGATTTTTCAATGACAGAACTTCCAAGGACCATCTAAACACTGGATTGTATAATTTTAAATTGTCTTTACTGGCTATGGTATCGGGCCAAATTTAAAAGATGGAATTTAGATAAAAAATCTCTTTTGTTTCAAAAATTCTACTTCCAAAAAAAAGAATGAAGGAAGCATGGTTAGAAAGCAGTTTGAAAAAGAAACTTTAGGATTAGGGTAGATGGCAACTTAATTGGCAGTATTAATGTGGCAGCTAAAAATTATTAAGGTATTGGTTTGCATTGAAAGTCATAGCTTCTGTGTAACGTGGCAGCTAAAATTATTACGGTGTTGGTTTGCATTGAAAGTCATAGCTTCCAGTAATCAAAGAGGTAATGCTCATTAATTCTCTTATCTAGCCAGCCTTATTTGAAATATTGTATTCTGTTATGTGTGGGACATTTTGTGAATATTGACATGCTTAGAGAGCAAGCAGAATGATTAAGACCTTTGAGACAACTTGAGAGGATAGATTGAAAGAACAGGATGTTTAGCCCTAAGAAGAGAATATAGGAAATTTGGGAGTTGAGAATTAAAGGAATTCAAAAAAGCTACCTCATTAGATGTATTTGAGCAGCAGGAATTCCTTTTAAAGTGTTAGGAATTCTTTTTGCATGGATGGGGGGTGAAATTTTCTCATAACTAAATTTTATAATTCTTAATGTAGGCTTGATTATTGTCTTAAAACTAAATCAATTTATGATCAATAACTCAAACACCACCTTTTCTTTCTTTGTCTTACTAGGAAGATGCTTAAAGTTTGTTTTGTTCCAGAAATAATTATGCTAGTAAACTGGCAATATTCTATAAAACATGGTAGGCCCTACTAATTATCCATTTACTCCAATAAAAATAAAACATTAAAATTGCAGAGTTTTGGTTTTCACATAACTTTGGGTATTCTCATTTGATTTGCATAACCATATGAAATAGAACAAGTAGGGAATTACTTATTGCCACATATAGCCATTCTGGTGAGAGAGCAATGCTGTTAATGTTTCATGCTATAGTTTTCCAAGTTTGTTAAATGTTTTCTAATTATTCTGAACTTACTAAAGTTAGCAGTAAACCTTGCATTTCTCATTCTTGTTACTATGTTTTTCTAGTTGTATGACGTTGGGTAAGCTACTTCATTTTTGAATCTTTACATATTGCAAGGATTGTTAAGAAAGTGCTTTGTAAAATAATGCTTGTATACAAATATGAATTTTATTCTAGAGAAGTAAACTTGGATCAGAAGCTTTGGAGAAAACCTTTATCAGTCATACTAGCAACTTGAGTTCATAGTGATCACCTCCTGTCTAACTGTGCAGTTGTAGGAGGATATTCTATTGGGCCTGTTTTCCAACTAATTTGGATGAGAAAATCTTGCATCTTAGAATCTGTAAAAATCATAAACATTGACATAATGCAGTAAGAGATAATAAAAAAATTGGGAAATTCTGGGAGGAAATTTGAAATTAAGCCTACTTTCATATCTTAAAGTAATTAATATAACATTTTTACATGTCATTTGATACTATTTTGGAAGATTTGTTAATACTTAAATTTTCTGTCCAGAATCTTCATTCATGCAGAATAGCAGAGTTCTTTGGCATCTTGGAAAACATGAAATGTAGGATCCTATAACGGGGTGAAGAATCCCATTCAATTTAATATAAAAGCTGTCATAAAAAAGATGGATATAAAGAATATATCAATAGAATTATTTTGCTACTCTGACATGAGGATATGATTATCTTTATGATACCTCACTAGGCCAATGCAAACTAATTAAGCACAATAGATGTTGCCAACCAATAAGCTGCTTCTCAGAACCAGCTCAACTTTGGAGGTAAAAAGGTCTCATTTCCTAAGGATGTTTTATAAAATCCATCTTAGAATAATATTTTTAAGGTAATAGAATTTTATAATTGTACATAATCTTATTGGATAAAGGTGTTTGGAGACCCTCCGGAAACTTAAGCTAATTTTAAGAAGTTGCTTGACTTCTAGGGGTTTTGCATTAACCTATTTTGTGCTTTGGTATGTTTGAGGCAGTGTTGTGTAGCATGATGGGCACTTAAACTTGGATTAGGAAACCTGAAGTAAAGCAAATTGCCACTATTTTGCTAAACTTAACTGGCTATCTATCACTTGACAACTTCAGTTTAATTCTTATTGTGAAAAATAAAAGGTTTGGACTCTTGACCACAAAAAGTACCCCATAGCTTTAAAAAAAAATGAAACGGATGTTACTAAGTTTAAAACTAAAATAATGTGTCTTTGTGTTTAAGTTTCACTGTAAATAATTTTTACTCTAATTTAGTTTTATAAACCGCATATATATACACACACATATTTATATATACACTTATTCGATCTTCATATTGTATTAAGTTTAGTTAATTGTTTTAGAAGCTCAAGTAGCTTAAGCCACATGACCAAAGTGTATTACACAATAGTAAATGATAGAACAGAACCTAACTCTTTGGATCTCTAATCCAATTTTCACAATACCTCCACACTCCCCACCTGCAATGTGTAATGTGATCCTCCCCTAACAGTTTTTTATTTTGATAATGGAGAATTCTATGACTATACTATTTCTATTTTCTATATGCTCTTGTATAGCTCATTTTCAGTTCTTGCAAACTTAAGTTTGGCAGGAATAAGTCAAACATCTTCCTTTAGAAGTATTTGAAAGCTTTGAATTTATAAAATTATCTGTAATGAACATTTGAATTTATACTGGCATTCCTTTTTTTTTTTTAAATTAAAACCCTTACCTTCTGTCTTGGAATCAATACTGTTATTGGTTCTAAGGCAGAAGAGTGGTAAGGGCTAGGCAATGGGGGTTAAGTGACTTGCCCAGGATCACACAACTGGGAAGTGTCTGAGGTCATATTTGAACCCAGGACCTCTCATCTCTAGGCTTGACTCATTCCCCTGAGCTGCCCCTGTCATTCCCTTTTCTAGTTATTTTAAAGAGACCTTAGAGGCAAATATATGCAGAAGCATTGAATCATTGGATAATAGATTTAGAGCTAAAAGGGATATTAGAGACTCACTTCAATCCTTATTTTACAGATGGGAAAAGTATTGCATGGCAGTCATAATTTGAACCCTCATCTTTAGACTCCAGATTCATCATTCTTAGCACTCTTTTGCTCCTAGTACTCTAGCAGATAAACGTAGTAATTAGTGTCTGAAAGTGCTTATGCTCTACATATAGCCACAAAGCGCACTGTACTTCAAAGTAACTAGGGAAAATGACTAGTTAGGAATACTTCAAAATTTTCAATCGATAAAAAGAAAACTATAAGCTCTTTAAGAACATACTTGGAAATGAACAGTGGTATCATTGAGGGTTAACTCAAAAAAATTTTTCATCCTTATAAAAGTGTCAGAATTCTAATTATTGGACAGCATCTTGACAGCCACATAGTTCAAATTGTCCTAGAATGGTTTTCTTTTCTACAACTTCAACAAGTGGTCCTTCAAATTTTCATTGGAAAAATCTAATGAAGTTGTTTGAAATTTTCTAAAAGCAAATCATGGGAATATTGCCTTCTTTTGGAAAAAATTGTAACTCCTCATTTATGACAATATTTTTATTAGATGGAGTAATTGGGATACATATGCATTAAAAAAGAATCTTCCTTTTTCAATCCAGAAAACTAGATTAGGGAATTCTAATTATCAAAGATCATGTTAATTTTTAGTGAAGGAAGCTTTGTTTCAGTGCTTTTTTTGGTAATGGGTAAATGAAAATAATGGAAAAAGTTCCCAAAAGATTAACACACATTTTTTAATGTTTCATATGCTATTAAATATGAACTTAACACCACAGTTATAATATTGGTAATATATCCTATATAGGCTAAATCTAGAATCTTAGCAAATCTGCATTAGTGTTTAAATATGCTGTGCTAGCTTATTGGAGCTCCAAGAGAACTAAAAGATAATTTAGGCAGCTAGTTGGTACAGTGGATAGAGTGCTAGGCCTGCAGTCAACAAGACCTAAGTTCAAATCTGGCCTCAGACACTTAATAATTGTGTAACTCTAGGAAACTCACTTGATGTCTGCCTCAGTTTCCTCAACTGTGAAATGAGGATAATAAAAGTGCCTACTTCAAAAGGTTGGGAAGATCAAATGAAATAATATTTGTAATGTGCATAGCACAGTGGGTGCCCCTTAGTGCTATATATTCATCCTGCTGTTAATTATTGTCTTCATTATCTATTGTATTATCTAAGCCAATTATTATAATGCAGATCCAGACTAATAAAGTCAGGACCAGAATCCAGGTTCAGAAAGCCTAGTTTAATGCTCTTAAATATTTTTGTTAATTACAATTTTCTTAACATTTTGAGGATCAAATAATGTAGCTTTGTAAATTGCATGCTTTGAAGTTATAGGAAATGCCAGCATTCATTGTTTTGTCTTGCCACAAATTGATTTCTAATTGCTTAAAGTAAGTAGTTGTGTCATTTCAACTCTTTATTACAATAATTTTGACTTAGTTCATGAATTTTTTTTACACTTAATTTATGGAGTGAAGGTGATGATTTCTTGCATTTAAAAAAATTTTTTTTTACCTTGAAATAAAAATTGTAAGAAACTGAAGTTGTGTACATTCGTCCTGGAAAGAGTCTGTATACTCTGACTGGTCTTTCTTTAAACTACACATATCACCGAGTATTTAAAAAATTCTTAATTGGTATTAGATATGAAGAAGTTTGGAAAAAAATGTCCAGAAAAGAGGCTTGAATTTTATCACAAGAACTTGGCTTAAGTTTTATCCATAAAACAAGTTTATATAGGCGTCTAAAACAATTTTATAGCTTTGAAATGTGTAAATACATCTTTTTAGCATTTCATTGCTAAGTACTTTTGCTGGTATTATTAATGGTTATGAAAAATCACTTCATTTTACCTTTCTTAATGGTAAAATGTCCTGTAAGACATTTTTTTAAAATGCCTTTTATTGCATTAGAACATTTTAGGGTGTTCTTTTTTTTTTAAACCCTTACCTTCCATCTTGGTATCAATACTGTGTATTGGTTCCAAGGCAGAAGAGTGGTAAGTGCTAGGCAATAGGGGTTAAGTGACTTGTCCAGGGTCACATATCTGGGAATTGTCTGAGGCCAGATTTGAACCCAGGACCTCCCATCTCTAGGCTGACTCTCAGTCCACTGAGCAACCCAGCTGTACCCCACTTAGGGTGTTCTAAGCACTGCTTGTTTTGAAAAATTTACTTTCCCCTAGTTGCTACAGCTTGTTCACGGATGCTATTGTAAGAAGACGATGTGATTTATTCTTTCCTATTTCCCTGATAGATTGGTGGTAGGGGAATGATGCATAATAAGCATTAAACTTACATTCAGGACCTATTTCTTTATCAGTTGTACTGTCTAGAGAAAAGCAGTCTCTTTAAATTAAAGAAAAAAAAGTTTTAAGCCCTAACCTTCCAAAATCTTAGAATCAATATGTGTTGGTTCCAAGGCCAAAGAGTAATAAGGACTAGGCAATGGGGATTAACTAACTTCTGAATTTTCTAGGGTCACATAGCTAGGAAGTGTCTGAGGTTAGATTTGAATCCCTACCTCTTGTCTCTGAGTCTGGCTGTCAATCCACTGAGCCATCTAACTGCTTCCAAACCAGTCTCTTAATATATCTCTTCTCATTTATAAAAAATTGATTAAAAGTAAGGATTCTTGGAACTTATCTAATTCCTACTTATCTTTTTAATTTACAGATGATGAAATAGGCTCTGAGAGAGGTTAAGTCACTTGCTTAAGGTCATATACAGGTAATATGTAGAACTGAGGAAATAATATTTGTAGTGATCACCTTAAAGAGTTGAGAAATATTTTGTTAACTTCAAATATTATAAAACTGACAAAATTTACTTTCTGTCAAAAGGACATCTTTATTCCCCCCATGGTAATTCTGCCTGAAATTTTTCCTAGCTTACTTTGTTATATACCTTCCTCGGCCTTTATTCACTACTCTCATATTTACTCCACTCTTTTTTACCAAAGATCCTTTCATCTCTTTCTTGAGGCACTGGTTTTCTCTGTGAGGCTATACTTTCAAGTTCTGATTATGCCTTCTCTTGCATTATGAAACTTTGCATTTGAGGTATACTTTATCAATTTCCCTATCTAGATTCCTTTTACTATCATCTCTAGCTTTTAGGGCATGCTCTCCAGTTTACTTTTATCTTCAATAACATTTTCTTGATATGTTTGGTTTAAGTCACCTATATTTCTCCTGCTTCTAATATATAGTGTTCCATACCCATAATTCCTAAAATGTACAATGAAGTAGGGTGAAGTTCCTTCTTTTATTTTTATAGCCAGCTATTTCACTGCATTATTTTTTTTTGTTCTTTACATTTATGTCATCGTGTATTTTCTTAGTTTTGTTTACTTCATTTTGCATTCGTTTATACAAATCTCATTTTAGGTTTCTAAATTCATATTTTTTGTCATTCACCATATCACAGCTTGTTTAGCTATTTATTCCCTAATTGACATAGATTTTATTTAGACTTCTGTTTCATTGTTTCAGTAGTGTCTGGCTCATTGTGACCCAATTTGGGGTTGTTTTGGCAAGGATGCTGGAGTAGTTTGCCATATTCTTGAGTTGATTTTACAGATGAGGAAACAGGGTTATATAAGCAAGTTGCCCAGCATCACACAGCTGGTGGGTGGGGGCAGATTTGAATTGATAAAGATGAATCTTTCTGAGTCCAGGCCCTGCCCTGTCCACTGTGCTACCTTGTTGTCCTGTTCAATACTATTATAAAAAGTGTACTTATAAATATTTAGGCATCTGAGAGACCCTTTTTGGGGTATATGCCTAGAAATGAAATCTTAAAGTCAAATGAATATGGATATTTTAGTTTTACTTTATATCTAGCAAATTGGAAAGCATAAGGAGGGCTGAGAAAATGAGAACTGTGAAATAATCATCAGATTTAGTCACATTTAAGCTCTTTAGTTATCAAGGCAAAGACTTTAGTTTTAAATTTACTTTTAGATTAGAACATTTTGCCATACAATGTTAGTTTGATAATTATTCCCTCATTACTTCAATTGTACCTTATTCATGATAATCCATATTTACATGTGTGTTTAGGAAGAAATTTTTGTCAATTTAATGACTGGAAATTTCATTGGCACTTCCATACTTTGCCAATTTTTTTTTGGCGTTGGTAGGACTTCATCTACAAGCTGGTAACATCTTTTAAACAACTTTGTCAGTTTATAGTTTAGTGATACTTAGTTTTGTGAAATTGCCGTGTTCTTTAAATCACTAAATAAAGGTATCTATTACGTTAGGGTGCTTTTCAAAATTTTGTATACATATATGCATATGAATACTACTTATTAGCCATTAATTCTTAACTATGTTGGACAATAGAATATATGAAACTAGATAATTTTGTGGAACTTCAATGGAAATGTTTTAATGAGTTGTTACCAAATATTTGAGTGCCAGTTATATGTTGGAACTGAGACTTTTTATCTATGGACAGGACCTTAAAGATCCTTTAGTCTCTAAATCTCTTATTTTGTTGTTAAGAACAATGCATTCTAGTGAGGTTAAGAACTTGTTTAGATCATACAAACGAATAAACAGTAGAGCTAAAATTCAAATTGAGGTTCTCAGTTTTCATAGTTAATAGTTTTTCATGAAGAATAGTTTCATGTTTTCAACTTTGACATTTTTAGGAATATCTTATTGCTGCACAATGTAACCCCTTAGTACAGTAGTTAGAATCTGACCTGGTTTGGTGTGGTTCTAAAGCTTCAACAACAAAGTATGAGTGAATAAGTAAAGGCTTGATTCATCTTAAAGATAGAAGACTACATGGAGTTTAAAAGTAAAAAAAAAAACCAAACTTCTTTATCTGTATATTAGTAATTTTTGCAGGGGCTATTTAATTTACTGAGCATTTCTGCTGAAGGCTCTAGTCATTCAAGTTTCTCTTAATTTCTGTAATCCAAGTTGTCTTTGACTCATCCCTTTATCAAATTAGTTGCTAACTTCTGTCTATTCTACTTCTACTTTCTTGCCAATGAAAATACCACTCTAATTCAGGCCATTATTATTTCTTCTGTAGACTTAGGTAATATGAATGTCCCCCAAATGGATGAAGAAGCATTTATTTTGTAAAAATTATAAGTTTTATATGAATGATTGCTTACACACCCTAGAAATGCCTTTTTTTTTTAATAATAAAGAGAAGACCTGTGATTTTGTAAATTTTGGAAACTTCCCAGATGAGGAAACTCATTCTACCAGTGTAGATTAGTAATAGATCTGCAGTTTATAGTCTTTAGTTACCTGGAGCCCTAACAGGTTAATTTCCAACCTGCCATTTTATTATGTATCCAGGCCAGACCCAGGTTTCTTGACTCTTAGTATTTGCTATATCATGTTGGCAGTAGCAAGTAGGTAGTATTTAAAGAGGAAGGGATGATAAAGCATTTGGGGAATATTATTGTGTCCACAAATACAGAATTTGAAGGCTGTATGCAAAATATCTCTACAATATGGTTTTTAGTACTTGCCTTTAAAGGAAAACCAAGCCAATGGATTCCTTTGTAACTTATAAAATAAATAAAGTTGTCTTTCTTTTTATATAGATGAGAAATGTAAACATACTAAACAAACCCTGTTCAAGATGAATTTTATTTCCCATAAACATTTTTAAAAGTACCAGAAGTGAGATTCCAGTTTTTCTGTGCTGGAAATCTGTTACATATTAGTTTGAAAAAACTTTATAAATTAAACCAATAAACTTAAAAAATTTTCTCAGCATTACCAGGTAAATCATGATGATTTTAAAAATTTCTGAAATATATCACTGTCCTTAATGAGGCAAACTGGCATAATGGATAATGAGTTGATCTCAGATTGGGAAAACTCACCTGTCAGACATTGAATCACTCAGTAGATTCAATGGAATTAAATATCACATATTGTAAAGCAGTTTTTGTGTTGGGAGATTGAGTTCCCTACATCAACAAATTGAAGTCAAGATAAACACCCCAATTACACCCCCAATTCCCTCACATCTAGCCTCAGGGCAGAAATATGATGTCTGAGTGTATCTATTAATAGTTATTATTTAATACTATAGTAAAAATTTTGTGATGTTTAGCATTTTGGTATTTACACATAATTCCAAATAAACTTTTGGCAGTAAAAATCTGGACCTGGTGAAAGACTTAAAATAGGTATTGTTGAACTGGGATTTTTTTTCTATTTAATAGATCTCATTTAATTGTGTATTCCTAACATGTCCTCCATTTATAAAGATTTCATTCAACTTATTTGAATCTCATGTATTCTTTTATTATTCAGTTGGTTGTTTTTTGCTCTTAGCAGTATGTATAGTATCAGTATATGGGATATGAATTCTAATATAAGGCTTATTTTTCCATTAATTTCATCTCAGAACACAAAGAGGCATAAAGATGTAATGGTGTGGTGATGTGGAAAGAATGATGAATTTGTTGATGAAACAAGAGCTCAAATCCTAGGTCTACCATGGTTACTTGTGTGGCAAGGTACTTAAGCTGTCTGGGTCTTAGTTTGATCATCTTTGATGTGTGCATTGGGCTAATGACCCTTTCAGCTCTCATTCTTTTTTTTTTTAAACCCTTACCTTCCTTCTTGGAGTCCATACTGTGTATTGGCTCCAAGGCAGAAGAGTGGTACGGGCTAGGCAATAGGGGTCAAGTGACTTGCCCAGGGTCACACAGCTGGGAAGTGTCTGAGGCCAGATTTGAACCTAGGACCTCCAGTCTCTAGGCCTGGTTCTCAATCCACTGAGCTACCCAGCTGCCCCCTCAGCTCTCATTCTTAAGATTTTTTTTTCAGATAATGGGCATAATATTAAAAAGAAATGATCAAATGCTAACCAAAGTAATTCCTTTTATGTTCTGGAAGATGTGGGTGTGGATGTATGGGGTTGGTGGTAGGGGAGCCTTAAGCCTGAGTGGTAATAGATTCAAGTCAGGAGCAAGAAGATAAAGCCCATTTTGAATAAGGAAAATCTTGTTTTGGAGGTGGGCATAAGGCATAAAGGGACAGATTAGTAGTATATGGGCCCAGAAGAAAGATAAATCTAATGGGACAAGATTCAGGACTTAGAAGGGGCAAATAATAAACTTGCCTTACCCCAAGAATTTGAGAGTTTGAAGAAAACTCATTAGTCATTTAATCCATCTCACCCAAAAGGAATTCGCCACCATCACAAGAGTCCCACAATTCCCCACAAATGGTTGTCTAACTTCTGTTGGAAGATCTTCAAAAGGAGGGAAAACCCACCACATCCTGAGGCAACCCATTCTGTAATTTTTAGGATGTTTTTCTTCATAGTAAGTAGAAGTTGGCTTGTCCTTGGTTCTGTAAAAGAAAGCAAGTTTAATCCTTCTATTTGTGAGCCCTTCAAATGCTTGAAGACAGTTTTCATATCCTCACTGAATCTTTTCTTCTCCATATCCAGTTCCTTCATATGATCATCTTGTGATATATTCAAGGTACTTCACTATCCTGGTTTCCTTTCTCTTAGTCCAGTTTTGCTGAACTTAAAATTCTTTGCTGAATTAAAAAAAAATTTAAAATTCAGCATATAGAAACCACAAAGGTATTTTGGTGGGAATGAGTTATGAGCAGTGTCAATGATCAAATTAGGCCTTCTTTGGGTAGAATTTGGTGCTTTTTATGAAGAAAAGTCATATTAGAAGCAGGAGGAGAGATTTCCATCTAAGGAAGAATTTGAAGAAAGACTAGACATGAGAAACCACCAAGAATTTACAACTGTATGGGGTTATATATGAGAGTTTAAAGAAACTGTATGTATTTGTATATGTATGTACTTTGGGAACTTTGAACAGACATAAGACTTATGGTCCCATCCTACTACCTCAAGGTGGTATATGTTGAGATATGTTAATTGTTAGGAAACATAATTTCTAAATTATATAGCAGCTAAAACCATTCTGTATTTAAATTTTTTTTATTTTTAATTTAATTTTTATTTTTTTTCCCATTCTGCATTGTTACAGATCACTTTGACATTGTTTTTTAGGTTTTTATGTTTACTACAAATTTATAGTCATAAGCCTGGTAACCGAGGCAACATAGATCTATCTATTTACAAGATTAATTTATATTCTAAGTTTATTTAAAAATATAAAGATATTAGAAATAGGAACTTTCAAGTCCTGGTTGGGGGAAAGTAAAACTTCATATTCACTTCTAGGTGAAAAGGATGGGGTTAACAAAGTTGATTATAACTAGAAGGTAAGATGAGGAAGACAAAAATATTGTTAGTGTGTAATCTACTTTCAGTGAAGTTTACAGAAATTTTCATTTTTGTCAAAAATCACAGGATTGGGTCAGTGAGTTGGGTCAAATTTGGGTCAAAATTGCTTCCTTATTCTGTTATTACTGCAGTTGCTTTCTCAGGTTTAGCTGAGGATATAGCACCCAAATGTTCTTTTTGGTGGTCATCAAATACTTCAGTGAATTTGTGATCTCAAACATTGGGTATTGTAGTGTAGATTATATAGTTCCTCCATGTCTTCGAATTGTGATCTTTACTTCAGATTCTTTTCCAGCACTTTCTTTAAAACCTCTATGAGGTCTATTCAGTGTGCTGAAGGCCTTTGTTTAGCTCTCTTGTCATTGTATGAATACCAATAGAGTCTGTAAAGCTGTCCAGCTGGTTTCTCTGTGTCACTATCTCTGAGTTTCATTTCCTTTTTTCTACTAATTGCAAAATTGTATTGTCAAAATACATTCATATCTATCATGGTCCTTTCTGTTTCTTTTTGGAACTTGAATTCTAAGGGGAGGACTTAATAAAGTATTACCAAAACTATTGATTGTAATAACATGGGCATTTTTCTGAAAGAGATGTGGGGCTATTGAAAACTATTCTGCTGTTTTCCAAAG
This sequence comes from Monodelphis domestica, assembly GCF_027887165.1. Taxonomy (NCBI): domain Eukaryota; kingdom Metazoa; phylum Chordata; class Mammalia; order Didelphimorphia; family Didelphidae; genus Monodelphis; species Monodelphis domestica. The sequence goes on along the minus strand of NC_077228.1, from coordinate 341,373,478 downwards.
GCAATCTATCCCAATTCCTCCTTTTCAACTCTTACTAAAGTTCATTTGTTATTTTTTCAGCATATGCTATCTGTCACTTAGATTTTCTTCTATGGATATAGTTAAGTAAAACACTGATTATTTAAGAGTTTCTGGGGCTTGAAGCAATCAAAATTTCATTTACAAAGAAGAATATCCTGGGGACTCAAATATTTATAGGAATTTCTTTCATTTGGACTCTAGGTCATTGTCCTGTTTTGTGCCTACCTTGATATGAAGTTTTTCTGTTTGAATCATCATGAATCCAATGACAATCTTCTTGGTGGAGAAGTCTATAAACTTTTGTGTTTCTATTAAATCAATCTTTAATAATTTGTACTTTTAAAGTATCATTTATAACTTGTTTTTTATATCATTTCTTGATATCTATTCCCCTTCAAAACCTTAGTCATGGCTAACAGTGACTTCGTTAGATAGTATATGCAGATAGTATATGCAAAGTTCTACATTAAACCTTCCAATCCTGGTGAAATGCTGAAGAGAAATGCATACCAATATGAGTCATTGCATTTAACCTTAGATTAGCTGATTTTTATTATAATTTTCATTTATATTATTGTAGTTACATGTTTATTGTTTCTGGAATCTGCATTAGTTCATTTTTATTTTATGTTTCTCTGAATTCATAATTCCTTACAGCACAATCATGTTCTATTCAGTGGACATCTCTTTTGTTATCATTTTTTGATACTGCAAAGAACACAAATAATAGTAGGATATGTTTCTGTTTGCATATACACACATTTACGTTTTCTGTATGCATAATTAGTCTTTCTTTATCCACCATTATTTTCTTTTTTGCCATTTCTCCTCCCTTAATTTGTACTTCAGAGTCTATATTGTCGAGCCCAGATGTGGCAATTCTGCTATTACTGGGGGAACCTTGTTTTGGACATGTTAAAAGTCAATGTTTTTCATTAAATCACTCATTGTCTTCCTCTCAATTTCTTTCTTAAATGCCCTTAGAATATATATAGCTCTCTTCAAGTTTTCTGTAAACTTTTTCTTCTAGTGCTTCTCAGTGTTTTATGAGGAAGTACTATGCATAGCTTTGTACCATTCTCACATATGTATGTATACATATACGTTTATATAAAAGGTGACATGTATATGTATATAATATGTATATATGGTTGTGTCTTATATGTATAAACATGTAAATAATGACCTTTTTGTCTTTGACCATGTTGGTATATCAAAATGCTTTTTTATAGCTCCAAATAAGTACAATTTAATCTTGTATTTTATACATCTTTTTGACAAAAGATAACTAGGTAAAACAGGAATAATAACAATACCTACCTCTAGGTGGTTAAATTTGTGAAGTTCTTTGCAAACTTGAATGTGCACATATTTTATATCTATATGTGTGCTATCATTAATCTTGTGAGTATAAAGATGCCATTTACAAGAAGATTCCTATTCCCTTTTTATACACTCGCCAAGTCTGATCTCACAGCATGTGGTGATTATTCTCTCGAGATAATTTTTTTAAACTGTTAAACCTTCTGTCTTAGAATTAATACTAACTTATCAGTTCTTAGAAGTAAAGTAGGTAGGACTTTGCAGTTGGGGGTTAAGTGACTTGCCGAGTGTCACACCACTAGGGAGTATCTGGGGCCACTCAACACAGGTCCTAACTCCAGGCCTGGCTTTCTATCCATTGATCCACCCAGTTCTCCCCATAAGATTTGGTTAACATGAGAAATTAGGTTCATTTATTGCAACTTCCTTGTTACTGTTTTGGGATAATACAAACCATGATATGTTTTTCCAAGGAGTTGATATCTTCCTTCTGACATCCCGAGAATGATTCTCAATTACCCTCAATTTTTTTTTTTGCTACCATAAAGTATGCTAATAGTTGAGGTCTGTGTAGGTATGTGTGTAACACATCTGTAAAGACCTCTGCATATTTAGCCTAGTCTAACTGCTTTTCTCACCTTTATTTTCCTTAGTGCCATTTCTACTTCCTTAAGCAGTACATCAGAGACTATGCTGTTGGGTCCAGATATGGTGATTCTGCTGTTCCTGATGGGAAAAGTTTGTTTTGGACATTTTTAAAGCCAATTTGTATTTTTCATGAAACTACTCATTGTCTTCTTTCCAGTTCCTTCCTTAAAATGCCCATAGGATGATTTCTCTTTTGTAGGTCTCATCAAGCTTTCTGTGAGCTTTCTATTGTTTCTCGATGTTTTATGAGGAAGTACTATCCATAATCTTATACTGTTCTTTTCTATAATATTTTATATATACTTGGTATATAATCTGTATGGTTGGGAATATTAAATGTTATTTTGCCTTAGCTTGTTTCAAGGCTCTTTTGGTCTCAGCTATAGTGACAGATTTATACTAGTGAAATTTCTGTTGATGGCCTTTATGGATGTCTGTTCTTTATCTGTATGCCATTATTTGGCAGCAGCTTGTTAGGTTGGGTCAGGGGAGATTGCCTTACTAGTATTTTGGGATACCCGAGTGTATAAAAGTACTTATTCAAAAATTACTCTGAGATGCATTAATGCCTAGTTGATGGAACTGGCATAAACATTTTGGAAAGCAATGGAATTGGGCAGTGACTCAAATGTCTATACTCTTTAATAGAAGTTCCACTGCTAGGGATTTATCCCAGGGAGGTGACTGACAAAAACAAAGGTTCCATCCATAGATATATACCAGAGTGTTATAGCAGCACTTTTTGAGGTAGCAAAGAACTAGAAACAAAGTAAATACCTTTTGCTGGGAAATGATTAAATTAAATTGTGGTACATGAATGTAATATTATTGTACTGTTAAGAAATGAAGAGCATGATGAATACAGAGAAATATGACTAGACTTACATGAAAATAAGCAAAGCCAGGAAAACTATACATACAATGACTATGCAGTGTTAATAGAAGGAACAATAATCAAAAAAAAACATCAATGCTGAATGTTTTGAAATTTCAATGAACAGGTTCAGCCTCCAAAAACAGACAAGAAAATATATTTCCTTCTTGCTTCATTGCAGAAATAGGATTCCAGAGGTGTGGAACATTGACTATTTATCAGATTTTTTATATACTTACTGGTTTTACTGATTTTTTTCCTTGTCTTGTTCTTTTTCTTTAAAAAAATCTTTGTTATAAGGGATGACCCCTTGGGAGGGGGGAGGGAATAAAAGGGGAAATATAGGATATGTAAAAACAAAAGTTATCAATAAAAATGTATTTTATAAAAAAATATTCCAACATCAGTAATGAACTATTTCCTGTCTCTCTACATATATACATATACACAAAATAAGTTATTTTTGTGATATTCTTGGTTTCATGTCCCCCATGCACATTTTGAAATATTCATAATCTGTAGTTAAATGAGTTATAAAGCTGATAAATACACATTTTTTATCTCTATAGTTACTTTTAAACCATTTTTTCCAACTTTCAACATTATTTTCTAAGCCCATCTTTGCACTGAAGTCACCTACTAGTAAAGTGTAAATTGATCTAATTTGGAGAATCTTGTCCAATTCTGTGGCAGTTTTTCTACCTTATAAGCAACAATTATTTTTATGTTTATTTTGCAAATGTTTATAATGAACTGTGCAAGATAAGGAAGTAAACCATAAAATGTTTCTTATTGTTTTTGAAAGCTCAGTAAAACCAACTGTAGCAACTCATACCTTTTTAAGGAGAATCTATGAGTTGCCCTTCTATTCTAACTTCCTTTTGACTGTTTTCAATTACAACAGTCAATGTCAAGATTTATATGATCCAATTCCTCCAACAGTATATCCATTCCTTCTAGGTTCTCTCTAACTGATTACCAAATTGTTTTTAGATGGTCCAAAAACTGATTTTTTTTGCTCTGGTTTGTACCCTTTCCCACCATTTTGCTATAATCGATACAAGAATGTAGGGGATCCCAAAGAACTGAAAGCCATTTTGCACTTTATTTTATGGTCTGCTATTGCCAGTTTGACACCAAGTGGCCAGGTTCCTGGAGATGAGCTAGGTTGCTTTTCAGAAAGACTTCACTTAACATTGTCTTCCTTTCCAGCATGGTAGAACGCAACTGCCCTAGGTTGTATTTGTTAACATGGCTTTATAGAATCATAGACAACCCTCTGTAAGTGAAGAAAGGAATGAGGTTTTGTGATGGCATCATCAAATATACTATATAAAGTCAGAAGAGGAAAGAGTAAGGCATTGTAATATGTATTCTTTTTTTAAAAAAGAACAAAACTTGCAGACCGTAGCTGCATTCTTTCAGAAAAGTAGATAATATGTATTTTTAATAGCAGTCCTGAATGTCAATATGTGTATCATTGTACACTGTAAACAGTGATTTAAAATGTTTCAAAAGCATATGTAGGCTTTTGGTAAATACTTTAAATGGAGTTTGATAACTCAAAAAGACTGATAGTCACTTAAATTACTTTAGTCACTTTAGTGACTTTTCCAGAGGAAAAGAACAATATGAGAAGTATACAGCTTTACAAAGAGATTACAAAAGAAACAGTAGGTAATGTTGAAAGGAGATGATAGTATAGTGGGAAGATTTTACTGGATGTGAAATGAATAGATCTACTAAACTTCTTAAACTTCATAGTCCAGTAAAATAGAGATATTATATTACCTTATAGCATATTGCAAGGAATAAATTAAATATGATTGCTGTAGCAATGTGAGTTAAGTGGAGAGTAATAAAAAGTGATACATTGTTGGAGTTATTCATCCAAATGAGTAGAACCTCCTTCAAAGTAGTTATATGTATTTATACTATAAGTATGCCATCATTGTTCATTTTCTTATCAGAACTCCTGTTTTTGGAATTGTTTGCAGCAATTAAAAAAATATCAATATTAGTAGCAATTCATCTTTTTGAAGGTAGATTTGATTTTTTTTTTTTAAAGCTAAAGTCGTTCAAGCCTGGTCAATATGGTGGACCCTATAGGACCATTATGCTGTTCAAAGGTGTTTTCTTTTTTGGTGTATTTAAATCCAGGAGCCACAGAAAAAATGTCTATCTGCTCTGAAGGACAACTACAAATGAGAGATACAAAGATGTGTTGAGCTACTGCTCATAATTGGATTATGAGTACTTTCCTTCCCAAGGTGAGTACTTTGTAGGGGAGAATACATTAAAGTATGTTCATACTGGCTAAATTTCTACTGGACTTTTTCTTTTGCTTTTTAAGTGGTAATCAAAACTTTATAGCCTTCAGCCGAGTCTAAAGTGATAAACCAAAATAGTCAACTGAGGTGCCAATTAAATAAATATTCCCTGACTTAAAGGGTCTTGGTGCTTAGGGTGGGTTCTTTGGTAATTTTGTTTGTGAAACTAAAGCTTTAAAACTTTCACATTTGGGTTTTTAAAAATCTTTTATGAGACGAGTATTCCATCCTTTGACTGCAACCTACCCAAGCCTTAGTCATTATTTATGTTCAACCTTGTTTTTCCATAGGTCCTTAAGATGAAACCTTCTATGGGGTGGAGTTTTATAATATTAACATTCTGTGTGTAGCATTTCAGAGCCCACCATTGCATACTAGCAGGTGACTTGTCCATGTTTTTTTCTGATCATTTTCATTTCATTCTTTTAAAAACCCCTTCTTTGTATCAGTTCTAAGACAGAAGGGCAGCAAAGGCTAATAGCAATCGAGATCAAGTGACTTGCTTGGGATAATAGCAAGGAAGTGACTGAGGCCAGATTTGAACTTTAGACTTGGTGCTCTACCTACCTACTGTGCTATCTAGCTGTTTCCAATCATATTTTTATACTGTGAAGGCTAATGGACAGTTAACATCTACTTTTGCCTGTATTGAAACTTTTGACACTTTGTAGCAGTACAACGTTAGGTGGCAGAATTAAACTCTTGAAGCCAGTTTATGAAACGTTACCTAGATCAACTTTTTCCTCCTCCAAGGGACTGGCGGTCATAACCTCATGTTCCAGGCCCCATTCTCATCCCTGCAGTTCCGGGCAAGATCTGGAGGCGGTTTGTGGAACCAAGTGGAGAGATTCCCCCTCCCCCTTAGCAGGTTGCTCCACCCACAATCCTCAGTGAGTCTTCCATGCACCTCCCTATTCTAGTGGGTCTCAGCCTCCACCATAGCTTTTGGTTCCACAGCTTCAAGATTCCTTACTTAAATCCTGAGTGGGTTCCTAGACCCAAACCCTATCTTCCTCTCTACTGCTCCCGGGGACTGGGAGGTAGGTGTAGGTGGCAAGTAGAGGGTCCTGTGGACTGCTGCCCCGGCAAACTACAATTCCCAGCAGGCACTGCGACTGGCTGCCATTCCGTCACTCCACTTCCGCTATCTTTGATTCTCCTCTGGGCTTCCTCCCAGCGATTACTCGATTACTCATTACTCGGCATTTTGGTTTCTTTCCATTTTCTGGGAGTAATTGGACTTAGGTGGAATTGTTCCCTCCACCGGAGAAGATCTGCACCCAATGAAAAGAGGGCAGCAGCCATCTTCGACTTGGGGCGAATGTGTGCATGGAAGACTCGGGGTAGGTGGGGTCTCTGGTCTGGAGCAATAGGTGAGACCAGACTCTGGAACTTAAACTGAGGACTGCAGGCTGAATTTTTCTCTGAGGCAGGACCCCAGAAAAAAGTGCTCTGAGGGAGGTTGATGCGCATGCGTTCCTGGAGGCTCCCACGGGGCGGGGCTGTGGGCAGAAGCTGCGGTGGCGTCAGTGCGTCTGTGAGTCCTGCGGTGCAAGCAGCTTAAAGGGAGTAGGAGGGTCGATGGGGGCCGCGTTCTCCTAGATTCTCTGTGCTGTCTCCGCTGAGATGGTTCCATGGGTGCGGACTGTGGGGGAGAAGCTGAAGCAGCGATTGCGACTGGACTTGGGGCGAGAGATCTGCCGCCAGTACCCCCTCTTCTGCTTCCTGCTGCTGTGTCTCTGTGTCGCTTCCCTGCTTCTTAACAGGTAATTGCAACCCCTCCCAGCCCTCTGCCTCTGCCCCTCCCCCTGCTCCCTGCACTGGCACAGGTGACTGAGACCTGATTGGAGGGTGGACCTTGGGGTCAAGGCACCTACCAGACTGAGAAGTCACTGCTGGCCACCCCCTGGGGTGTTGAGGACTTCTCCTACCCACACAGGCGGGCTCTCCTTTTTCCTTCACTAGCACGGTGGATTTGAGGATCCAACATCTCGACTCTTGCCATCTTGACTTGAACATCTCAGACCCTTCTTTTTATATCTGGCTCACCAGGCCTACATCCACCGCCCTATTCCATCAGAAGAACCAAGTTTGTGATCATAGAGCAAAATTAATTCGGGACTTTATGGTTGTCCGTCAGAACAAGTTGATTAAGAAAATAAAATGCTTGTGGTTCATCCTCTCCTCCACTCCCTTAAAGAAGGGGCAGGGGAATACCATAGTCATGCCTTCTGTTTGATTTCTGGGGAAAAAGCCAGAGACTTAGTTTAGTTACCTATTGTGTGAACTTAATTTCTTTGACTCCAGTTTACTACGAAAAACAAATAGGTTTTTCCGTTCAGCTTATTTTACTGGCTTATATTTTTATCTTATGGCTAGATATTGAATAATTGACAGTTAAGTAGCTTTTAGGGTGCAAAAGCATTTTGCATGCATTATTACGGTTAAGGCTCTCAATAATCCAGAGAAATAGGTGCTATAGATATTATTCTTATTTTTAGTTGAGAAAGATGAAACCCAGATAGGTTAAATAACTTGCTGTTGATTACACAGTCGGAACATGTTAGAAATGAGATATGAATCCAAGTCTTGCTGATATCTTGACTAGTGTACTAGGAATACTCTTTAATAAGATCAGAAAACAGAATTCTCTTCAACTGGCTGGCCACCTCTCAAACATCTTTGCTGGATCAGTTGAATATCTTGCTTTCATGGTGCTCTCCATCTCTCCTGACCGGCTTAGTATTAGATATTTCTAACTAGATGTCCCATAGATATCTCTAACTTGAAATAGCAAAACCAAAACCAAAAAAAAACAAAACCCTCATGTTGAACTCTGAACCTTGACCTCTAGATTAATCTCTAATTCTGTTCTTTATATAACTTTCCTATTTTTATTGAAGATTTCATTGCCCTAGATGCCCAAATTCATAAACCAGTACCATCCCAGTCTTAGCCACTATATCTCTGAAATCTATCTCCTCACCATTCAACCAACTAACATTCTGTTTCAGGCCCATATCACTTCTCATCTGGACTATTGCACTTGCTTCCTGATTAGTCTCTAATTCCATTTCCTTCCTTTCCAATTCATCCTCCACAGAACTGTTTATATTGATGTTCCTAGAAAACAGATATGATTTTGTTACTTAACCTTCCTAAAAAACTTCAATGGTTTCTTATTGTGTTATTAAATATAAACTTCTCTGTTTGGCCTTTAAAGTTTTTCATAATCTTCAATTTGTTTTTTCTAGGCTGATTTGACTTTTTATACTCTCTGACACATCATAGTGGATTAACTAATGCCTATAATCACCTCCTCCCCTCTTCTTGTTGGGCACCTATAAGGTACCAGGAGATACAAATACAAAGAGCAAAACAGTCTCAGCTTGCAAGAAACTTACATTTATGTATGGTAGACATATATATGTTGCATATAAAGTGAACAGATCCAAATGTATAAAAAGCATTGTGGGAAGGAGGGATTAGGATTAGATAGCAGCATTTACTAAGTGACTGCTATGTGCCAGGAATGGTGCTAAGTGCTGAGGATATAAAGAAAGGGGATGGATCATCTTATGCTCACCACCATAAAGAAGGGAGGAAAATGCCACAGTCATGCCCTCTGCTTGGTTTCTGAGGAAGGAGCCATTGACTTAGGTTACTACAAAATAGTCTCTGCTGCCTTGGAGCTCACAGTCTAATAGATAAAACAACAGTCAAATAACTATGTATAAAGCTATAGACTGGAAAACTGGGGAATATCAATAGAGGGAAGATCTAATTATCAAGGGGGATCAGGAGAGATTTAAGGTGGGATTTTAGCTGAGCCTTGAAGGAACAAGATAAAGGAGAGAATTCTAGTCATGAGTTATCAGAAACAGTTTTATGAAGAAAATGGTACTTGAGCTACCTCTTTTTTTTTAATTTTTAATTTTTTTGAAAATTTTATTTAGTCAATTTAGAACATTATTCCTTGGTTACAAGAATCATATTCTTTCCCTCCCTTCCCTCCCCCCACTCCTTCCCATAGCTGACTTGCAATTCCACTGGGTTTTGCCTGTGTCCTTGATCAGAACCTATTTCCATGTTGTTGATGTTTGCACTAGGATTATCATTTAGAGTCTAGATCCCCAATCATATCCCCCTCAACTCATGTAATCAAGCATTTGTTTTCTTCGGTGTTTCTACTCCCACAGTTTTTTCTCTGTGGATAATATTCTTTCTTGTAAATCTCTCTGGGTTGTTCAGGATCACTGCTTTGCCACAAATGGAGAATTCCATTGCATTCGATTGTACCACAGTGTGTCAGTCTCTGTACAATGCTCTCCTGGTTCTGCTCCTTTCGCTCTGCATCAGTTCCTGGAGGTCATTCCAGTTCCCATGGAATTCCTCCACTTTATTATGCCTTTGGGCACAATAGTATTCCATCACCAACATATACCACAATTTGTTCAGCCATTCCCCAATTGAAGGACATCCCCTCGTTTTCCAGTTTTTTTGCCACCACAAAGAGCGCAGCTATAAATATTCTTGTACAAGTCTTTTTCCTTATTATCTCTTTGGGGTATAAACCCAGCAGTGCTATGGCTGGATTAAAGGGCAGACAGTCTTTTAGCACCCTTTGGGCATAGTTCCAAATTGCCCTCCAGAATGGTTGGATTAATTCACAGCTCCACCAGCAATGCATTAATGTCTGGACTTTGCCACATCCCCTCCAGCATTCATTACTTTCCTTTGCTGTCATGTCAGCCAACCTGTGAGGTCATACCTCAGAGTTGTTTTGATTTGCATCTCTCTGATTATCAGAGATTTAGAACACTTTTTCATATGCTTATTAATAGTTTTGATTTCTATATCTGAAAATTGCCTATTCCTGTCCCTTGCCCATTTATCAATTGGAGAATGGCTTGATTTTTTGTACAATTGGTTTAGCTCTTTATAAATTTGAGTAATTAGACCTTTGTCAGAGGTTTTTGTAATGAAGATTGTTTCCCAATTTGTTTCTTCCCTTCTAATTTTGGTTGCATTGGTTTTGTTTGTACAACCCCTTTTTTATTTAATGTAATCAGAATTATTTATTTTACATTTTGTGATTTTTTTTTCTAACTATTGCTTGGTCTTAAAATATCTTTCCTTTCCCAAAGATCTGACATGTATACTATTCTGTGTTCACCTAATTTACTTATAGTTTCCTTCTTCATATTTCAAGTCATTCACCCATTCTGAATTTATCTTGGTGTAGGGTGTGAGGTGTTGATCCAAACCTAATCTCTCCCTTACTGTCTTCCAATTTTCCCAGTAGCTTTTATCAAATAGTGGATTTTGGTCCCAAAAGTTGGGTTCTTTGGGCTTATCATAGACTATCTTCCTGAGGTCACTTACCCCAAATCTATTCCACTGAACCTCCTTTCTGTCTCTTAGCCAGTACCATAATGAGCTACCTCTTAAAGGAATATGGATATTCTTTGTTTCTGAGGTAAGGAAGGGAGGCCATTCCAAGTACGGGAGATCAACAGTGTAGGGAATTTCATGTGTGAGAAATACAGAGGAGGCTACTTTGGCTGGATTATAAAGGTGAGAGTAATGTGCAGTGATTCTAGAAAGCTAAATAGGACTTTAAAAACTATATAGTAGAGTTCACTAGATCACATATGACCAGTAGCTAGTAGTAAGAAGAGTGGAACGATTGGGGTGGGGGAGTAGGGACAAAGAGGGAGATAGAACTATATTATGAAGGGCTTTGAATGCCAAACAGACTTCTGTATTTGATCCTGGAGGTAATAGGGAACTACTAGGGTTTATTGAGCAGGGGTTGACATGGCAATTAAGAAATTAATGATAACTTTGGAGAGAGAAGATTTGGTGGAATGATGATGTCTGAATCTGGTTTGCAGGGGGTTAAGAAGTACGAGGGGAGAGAGTTTGTAGGCTCCTATTGTGGATGACTTCTTTAGGGAGTTTAATTCCAAACTTCAGCCCTAGAAGAGCTATAGTTATGAGATATAGAAGGATTGGTTGAGTTTTTGAGGATGGGAGAGGCATGGGCATGTTTGTAGGTAATATAGAAGGAACCAGTAGACAGAGATATTGAGGCTATAGCTGTGTTGGCAAATCTATGGTATGTATGCCAGAGGTGGCTGCTCCCCTCCTCCTCTCCACAGGGGCCTGAGGACATATCTCACATCACCTGCCCCGTTGCCCAGTGGCCCTGTCTGGGGTAAGGCTAGGAGGGTTTCAGTTTCGGCACTCAGTCTCTAAAAGATTCACCTTCACTGGGCTATAGAGTAGGGGTGACAGGGATGAGATGAGATGGAGTGGGATTGTTTGCATGGGTTGAGGAGTTGGTTTGGAGTAAGGATATCTCTTCAGGTGAGAGAGCCTGAAGGAAAAGTATAGTGCTAGTAGGCATCCCACTGATATGAAATGAGGAAGAAGAGAGAAGAGGGAGTTTACAGAGAAGGCTGCTGCTTCTTCTTTTTTTTTTTAATATGAGGCAAGAGTCCCAGCTGAGAAGATGGGTACATGGTGGCAGGGAAGAAGGAAGGAAAGGGAATAAGCATTAAAAGTACTTACTAGGTCAATGTAATGAGGATTAGAAGGGAAACAACAAACTGGGGGGAAATTTTTATAGCAAGTTTCTCTGACAAAGGTCTCATTTCTCAAATATATAGAGAACTGAATCAAATGTGTGAAAATACAAAGCATCCCCTCAATTGACAAATGGTCAAAGGATATGATCTTTAGTCATATGAAAACAAATGTTCTAAATCATCATTAATTAAAGAAATTTAAATGAACTCTGCAGTAAATGTTGGAGGGATTGTGAAAGAATTGGGAAACTAATAGTGTTGGTGGAACTGTGAACCGCTCCAACTATTCTGGAGAGCAATTTGGAACCATACCCAAAGGGTCATAAAACTGTGCCTACCCTTTGACCCAGCAGTACCACTTCTAAATCTGTATCTTAAAGAGATTTAAGTTGGGGGGGGGGGGCGGGGGGGAAGGGCCTTTGTACAAAAATCTTTATAGCAGCTTTTTTTTTTTTTTAAACCCTTACCTTCCATCTTGGATTCAATACTGTGTATTGGCTCAAGGCAGAAGAGTGGTAAGGGCTAGGCAATGGGGGTCAAGTGACTTGCTCAGGGTCACACAGCTGGGAAGTGTCTGAGGCCAGATTTGAACCTAGGACCCCCCCCATCTCTAGGCCTAGCTCTCAATCCACTGAGCCACCCAGCTGCCCCCTTTAGCAGCTTTTTGTATTGGCAAAGACCTGGAAACTGAAGGGATATCCAGCAATTGGGGAATGGTTGAACAAACTGTAGTGTATGATTGTTATGAAATATATTGTACCATAAAAAATGACAAATAACATGATCACAAAAAAACCTGGAAAGACATGAAATGATGAAAAGTGAAGTAAGCAGAACCAGGAGAGCATAGTACACAGTAATAACAGCAATAAAGTTCAATGATCACTAATGTAGTGATCCAGGATAACTTCAAGGGAACCACTGACAAAAAAGGAACTGATAAGAGTTTGAATGCAGATTGAAGTGTTTCATTCTTAACTTTATTTACTCCATAAATTTTTCTCTTAATGTAAGCCATGGGTGTCTTCTTTCACAACATGATGAACATGGAAGTATGTATTGTATGATAACACATGTGTAAGCTATATCATGTTACTTATCCTCAGGGGATGGGAGGGAGAGAACATGGATTGTGAAATTGCAGAAAACGATTATTAAAAATTAAATTGACATGTTAAAAAAGATATATTAAAAAATAAAAATAAATGTAAAAAAAAATACTTACTAGGAGCCAGGCACTATGCATATTAGGCACATTACAAATATCTCATTTGACCTTACACCAGCCTTTTTGAGGTGCTGTTATCCCCATTTTACAGTTGAGGAAACCGAGGCAGACAAGTTAAATTATTCAGGGTTGCACAGCCTATAAGTGTCTAAGGCTAGATTTGAATTCTGATCTTCTCGGCTCCACTCTCCACTCCATCCTTACATCCAAACCAAGCAACTTGGTGGCTTTAGGAAGAAGCCAGAGGAGATTTGAAGAGATATGAAAAGGTTTAGAAGAGGTGCCTTGGAAATTGGGATAGTGAATTGATAAGGAGATGTAAGAATTAGTAGTGAATTTAAGACAGAGGGATGCATGGTTTTCTCCAGCTTCATTCAGCCTGGAGGAGTGAAGATAGTGAATGGTGAGAATCATACAAGGCTCAGGCTTGGTAGGGCACAGTTGGCTATGTGAGAAGGGGGCCAGGGACTCAAGAAGACAGTGTAGAGTTGAACTGGCAACTGATGGGATACGTGGGATAAAGAAGAGTTATAATGTTGAAGTTATGAAACTGGGGGACAGGAAGGATATGCCTTTGGTTGATATAGAAAGGGAAATTTGGAGGATGATGGAATTTTTTTTTGAGGGAAAGATAATGAGACTAGATCTTGGGGAAAATCCAGGTTGAAAAGTAAAATTGGTATTTGGTGGTGCAGGACTGAGACTTAGAAGAGACAGTAGGGCTGGATAAATAGTTATCTGTCTGTCTATGTCCTTCATTCCACGCAAACTGGCCTACTTTCACATTTTTGCTAATATTCAGCATTCTAGTCCATCTTCTTGTCCAACAAAGGCAACAGTCTCTCATGCCTAGAATTATTGCCTCATTTTCTGCCTAATGAAATCCCTGGCTTCCTTCAAGGCTTAACTCAGATGCTATCTCCTATACTAGACTTTTCTTGATTTTTCTTCTTTGTCAGTGTTCTTTCCATCTGCTGAAATTATTTTGAATTTACTTTATACTTTTTCTTTCCCCTATTCCACCCCAGTATAACATAAACTTTTTTGAGAGCAAGGACTGTTGCATACGTAGCATAAAGCACCACACCAGGCACATGGTAGGTGCTCAATAAATGTTTGTTGAGTGAATGAAAGACTAGGCTGTTACAAATCTGGAATAGAGAACTTTTTTTTCTTTTAAGAGGAGGAGTTTGAATATTGGGTTACACCCTGAAATGTAAATATTTAGAAAAGTCATATTAGATAAGCATGCAAATAATATTTTTGATTGATTGGAACCAGAAATAGATTATGGAATTCCATATATCCTGAACCTCCAAGACTCCTAAAAGACCTTTTTTTCTTCTCCAAAGTAAGCCAATCACAGATTTTATTTCTGAACACCTCAATGGATCCAGTTCCTTAGCTTTGAAAGAGAAAATGGGGATTCTCTTTTTGGAATTCTTACTTATGAAGTGATTGTTGGAATTTTTTTTTAGAAGGAAAGAGATTTCCCTGCATTTGGATAATTGTGTAGTATTTTTATCTGCTCATTTTTTTACTTGTTTGAAATTTTAATATTTTTATTCATTTTTAATCTTTTAAAAGCACAATCAACAGGGGCAGGTAGGTAGTTCAATGGATAGAGAACCAGGTCTGGAGACAGGAGATCTTGGATTCAAATATGAACTCAGATACTTCTTAGCTGTGTAACCCTGGGCAAGTCACTTAACCCTAATTGCTTAGACTTTATCTATTTAGTATCTGTTCTAGAAGAAGGCAGTCTGGCAAGGTGAATAAGGTACTGGACTTGAAGTCAGAAAAACCTGCATTTGAATTTTGACTCAGGGCAAGTAATTCTTCCTTTCTAAGCCTCTGCTTCCATAGCTGTAAAATGAAGATAGTAATAATGTGTGAGGATCAATAAGATAACATATGTAAAGATTAGTGTCTGATATATGTATAAATAAGTATCTATAATTACTGTACTCTTAATTTTACTCCTAAAGTAAACAAATCACTTTTGGCATGCTTCTGAAGTTGGGTTATTTTCCTCACATCTACTCTAGAATTAATTCCTCGTAAGCCAAGGGATTCAGAGTATTTGTTTTAAAAAGTGATTGAACAAAACTGGTATTTGAAGAGAAAAATGGAGAATTGGAGAGAGGAACCCAGCAAGTTTCACTGTGGATTATTAAACTATTACTTTTATTGTTATCTGGAGAAAGTATTACAAACTTGTTGGCCTGGCTTACAAACACTATTTCTGTGATTATTAAGCTCTGAGCAGATCCTCCTACTTACCGCCTTTAAAAGGGAGCAAGAAAGGAATTCCTGAGACTACAGATATAAAAGTTCTATTTTGTTCTTAAGAATGATCTTTAATTGCTATTTTAGGAAAAGGGGTTTGGAGGTTTTAATGGGACTTGATTAGTGTGGTAGACATTTATTTAAAATTTTTTCTTAAACCTTATCTTCTGTTTGAGAATCCAGACTAGTTGTTGGTTCCAAGTCAGAAGAGTGGTAAGGACTAGGCAGTTGAGATTAAGTGACTTCCATAACTAGTAAATGTCTGAGGCCAGATTTGAAAGTCTTCTTTTAAATTTGGAAAGGATGCATCATTTGGTTTAGCCCCAATTTGAATCATGAATTCTTTTAACTTCCTTGGGAAATTCAGTCTCAGTTTACACACCTCAATTAACAGATAACTAACTCACTATTTAATGATTTAGCCTGTTCAATTCAGACATCTTTCTTTGGTTATGAAAAGGTTTAGTAAATATTTAACTTTTTTGTGCCCTTCTGAGAGGTGGTAGGTTTAATTGCTCTCTGAGTTCTGGCTTTAGAGTTAGGAAAACCTGGGTTCAGGTCCTTTCTGTGAGCTTTCCATTGTCCTGCTGTGTGCCCCTGCTTAAACCACTGACCTCTCATTGTCCCAGTGTACCTCTAAGACAATAAAATGGAAACCAATTTTTGAAATGCTAGGTGGAATTTCTATGGAGAAAGTTCCCCAATCTTATGAAATTGCATCTTAATGGAAAAAAAGAAAGAAATCCAGTTCACCTCCTAGGTCAGTGATTTGAGCTTTTAGAGAGGGAGTGCTGGACCCTGTTCCCCAGACAGGGGAGGGAGGAAGTGCTCCCATTGGGCTGCTGGACAGAAGGGTGAGGGAAGTGAGGAGTGTCTTCAGGCCCATGGAGAGCAGCAGGGGAGTAACTCTGCCCTGAGACCCTCTGGCTTTCTAGTAACTGGGTGGAGGGGCTCTTTGGCACCCATGCCATAGGTTTGCCATCACTGCCCTAAGTATTTTAGAAATATTTGAATGAATGAATTGTTCTTAATAATACTGCCTGCTTTCATTCAACTAGTTATAGAATTTACTTTAAAAATCAGTTTGAAACAGTAGAAATTCAGTAAGTAGAATTTTGAACCTAAGCTTTTAAGTATTATTAAAACATATATCCTCTTTAAAAATTGCTCTACAAAAAATATTAATCACCCTGTAGCTATTTGGTGATGAGCATTCTGAATTTATACTTCCTCTGGCAGTTGACATATTTTCCACCATGGCTCTCTATTTTTAACAAAATCACAGGTACAGAACAGCCACAAAAAGTGAATCATTTTAATCATTGGCTTGAAGGTAGAAACTTGCTTTCAAATCCTGACTGACTGTTACTATGTAAATCACTTAATCTCCATATGCCTCAGGCAGTTAACTACCCAGATACTATCAAGTGGGAATTTTCCTGCAAGGAAATCACAGCTTCTAAGGATCAAGTTCATATTTTTGAATCAAAAGTTTCTTTAATTTTGAAGTCATGTTTCAGTAGTAGATAAATAAGTTAGAGGACTAACTTAAAATATGATTACTACCGTAGTTTTGTTTTTTCCTTTTCTTTCCAAGTCACTTTATTGTTAGTCACTTTATTGTTAGGCTTCTCTTTACTCAATAATCCTTGTCCCATTTTCCTAGTTCATTATATATTTTTCCCAACCCTACTGGTGTATTATCCCTACCACTCTCCACCTCTGAAGGAAGAATTCATACAAATGCTTTGATCTTTTGGAGGGGGAAGAGAGGGCCTTATTATATGCAAAGAACTTTGTAATCTTCCACATTCTTCACACTTCTTACTAAGGTGGTTCTGAACTTCCCTTTTCCTAAAGCTCTCCCCCTACACCTCTTTTCTAGTATTATGCTTTATTTAGAAAACAGGCCATTCCCCATCCTGAGTCCCTCCCTTTTTCTATTTAGCTCAGAATCTCTCATAGCTTCTCTCATTCTCAATAGTTCCATGAAGATCTGAATCTTCTCCTGATTGTATAAACTCTTAATTACCAATCCTATCCTATCTTCCCCAGCAGATTGTTTCCACATTTACCCATTTTTTCCCTTAAATTTTGTTATATTTTTTATATTACTAGAATTTTTCTCAGCCATTGGTTTCCATCCCTTGGCAGAAAGCCATCTGATGTAACACATTTTTATTTTTTTTATTATAAAGATATTTTATTTATTTAAAGATATTTTATTTCTGAAGTTATATGATCCAAATTGTCTTGCTTCCTTTGTTCCCTCCCCCTTCCTAGAGCTGGTAGATGCAAAACATTTCTGTATTGTTCATTTTTGTAAGAGAATAATCCTGTAAAACCAAAACCCCAAAACTTTAACCCAAATAAACAAGTGAAAATCCTATGCCTTGCAGTCATCCTTCAGACTAAGGTTTTAGCCTTTCCAATCTAGCCTTCACAGCTATCATCTGGGGAGGTGGTGCCTGTGGAGAAAGGTGCCATTTGTCCCCATCAATTGCCATTCATAAACCATTCTGCCTGAAACAGTAAGACAACCTGAGGGAGTGACTTTTATATTAAACTACCAACACCTTAACCACCATCTCCCCTCAGACCCTGAAGAGACAGCTCAGGACCATGAACCCAAGAGTCTTTGGTATGCAGTCATTATCCTGGGAAGCAGCCCTTGTGGACATGCAGCCTGGAAACAACTATTAAAGTCAACTTTGATGAAGACCCAGAAAAGTTCTTACCACCAGTCTTTGGCATTATTAGATTGTGCAACATCTGAAACATCTATCATCTTATCCCTTTCTATTTTATCACTTTCTCTTTCTTTTTTTCCTCATTTGAATAAGTTTATTTAGTTAATTTAGAACATTATTCCTTGGTTACAATAATCACATTATTTCCCTCCTTCCCCTCCACCCACTCTTTCTCCTCCACTCCTCTCCCCCCCCCCCCCACCCCCCCTCCCCAGCCAAGGTACAATTTCATCTGGTATTACTTGTGTCCTTGATCAGAACCCATTCCCATGTTGGTGTTTACACTAGGGTATTCATTTAGTCTACATCCCCAACCATATCCCTTCTTAGACCCATGTATTCAAGCAGTTGTTTTTCTTTGGTGTTTTTACTCCCTCAGTGTTTCCTCTGGATGTGGATAGTCCTTTTTCTTGCAGGTTCCTCCAGGTTGTTCAGGGTCATTGCATTGCCACTAATGGAAAAGTCCATTACATTCGATTGTACCACAGTGTATCAATCTCTGTGTATAATGTTTTCCTGGTTCTGCTCCTCTCACTCTGCATCAATTCCTGGAGGTTGTTCCAGTCCCCATGGAATTCCTCCACTTTGTTATTCCTTTGGGCACAATAGTATTCCATCACCAACAGATACCACAATTTGTTTAGCCATTCCCCAATTGAAGGGCATCCCCTCATCTTCCAATTTTTTGCCACCTCAAAGAACCCAGCTATAAATATTCTTGTATAGGTCTTTTTCCTTATTATCTCTTTGGGGTATAAACCCAGCAGTGCTATGGCTGGATCAATGGGCAGACAGTCTTTTATTGCCCTTTGGGCATAGTTCCAAAGTGCCCTCCAGAATGGTTGGATCAATTCACAACTCCACCAGCAATGAATTAATGTCCCCACTTTGCCACATCCCCTCCAACATTCATTACTTTCCTTTGCTGTCATGTTAACCAATCTGCTAGCTGTGAGGTGATCCCTCAGAGTTGTTTTGATTTGCATTTCTCTGATTATAAGAGATTTAGAACACTTTTTCATGTGCTTATTAATAGGTTTTGATTTCTTTAACTGAAAACTGCCTATTCCTGTCCCTTGCTCATTTATCAGTTGGAGAATGGCTTGATTTTTTTGTACAACTGGTTTAGCTCTTTATAAAATTGAGTAATTAGACCTTTGTCAGAGGTTTTTGTAATGAAGAGTGTTTCCCAATTTGCTTCCCTTCTAATTTTGGATGCATTAGTTTTGTTTGTACAAAACCTTTTTAATTTGATGTAATCAAAATTATTGACTTTACATTTTGTGTTTTTTTCTAGCTCTTGCTTGGTTTTAAAGTCTTTCCTTTCCCAAAGATCTGACAAGTATACTATTCTGTGTTCGCCTAAGTTGTTTATAGTTTCCTTCTTTATATTCAGGTCATTCACCCATTCCGAGTTTATCTTGGTGTAGGGGTGTGAGATGTTGATCCAAACCTAATCTCTCCCATGCTGTCTTCCAATTTTCCCAGCAGTTTTTATCAAAAAGTGGGTTTTGGTCCCCAAAACTGGGATCTTTGGGTTTATCATAGACTGTCTTGCTGAGGTCATTTACCCCAAGTCTATTCCACTGATCCTCTTTTCTGTCTCTTAGCCAGTACCAAATTGTTTTGATAACCACTGCTTTATAGTTTGATATCTGTTTGATATTGTTTGATATCTGGGTCTGCAAGTCCTCCTTCCTTTGCATTTTCACTTTCTCTTTCTTGCCCTCTAGGTTTTTAGGTGCCACTTTTCCCTAGTTTTCCTGACTGTTCTTTCTCCGACTTCTTGTAGGAAGGATCCTTATCCAGAAGATGGCTTAATGTTTTGGGCCCTTGGTACTACTTCATTTGATGATCTCATCAGCTCCTTGTATTTAATCATCTCTGTGTTGATTATTCCTAAATGCCATCTTACCCACACCTCTCTGTTAAGCCAATCTCCATCTCCATTCTCATGGCTCCAACAACTTTTCAGACATTTTGAACTGTAGATTTACAGTAGATACCTTAAACTCAACATGTCCAAAGCCTCCTCTTTTACCTCTCCTACCCTATACCGTCCTCTCAGTGTCTCAGACTTGTCATCTTAAGTGACATCCTCAACTCCTTACTATCTCTCACCCTTCATATCCAGGCGTAGCAGAGTGCCTGGAACATAGTAGCCACTTAATGTTTATTGATTGTTAGATAGAAATACAATTGCTACCAAGCCCTAAATTAATCCAATATTCTGCTGGCAGGTCTGTCTTAAGTCTCTCCCCATTCTAATCTATGCTCCATTTAGTCATCAAAGTGATTCTAAAGAATAGACCCAACCATGTCACTCCTCTACTTAATAAACTTTAGTGGCTCCCTTTCCCCTGTTAGATTAATATAAAATTCTCTATTTGATGTGTAAAGCCCTTCATATCCTAGCTCCCTCCTACTTTTTTAGTCTTATACATTGAGCCTGGCTGTGTTCCTTTGATTCATGAGCATTGGTCTCCTTGCTTTTTCATGAACAAGATACTCTATTTCTCAGTTTCAGGTGTTTCTCTGGCTAGTCCTCATTCATGGAATGTGTTCTCTTCTCATCTCTGCCTATTGACTGCCCTAGATTCTTTTAATTCCTAATTAAAATTTCATCCTCTTTAGGAAGCCATTCCCAACTCTTTAATTCTAATTAATTATTGCCTTTTTCTGTTAATGATCTCTTATTTATCCTTTATATAGCTTGTTTCTACATATTTGTTTGTTTGGTGTCTCTCCTCCATGAGTTTGTGAACTTAAGATCAGAGACTATCTTTTGCCTCTTTTTATATCCCCAGGGCTTAGCACCGTAGACTGTCACATAATAGGTACTTAATACATTTTTGTTGCTTGACTGGCTGACTAATGAAGAGGCATTATTATCTGCTTTACCACTATACCCTAAAGCCTTTGGTACTTTTCTGTCTAAAACTTTCTGTAAGTATGTCTTCTCCATTAGAATGTGAATTCCTTGAGGGACTGTCTTTTATTTGTGTCCTTAACACTTAGCACAATGCTTTGCTTGTAATAAGTGCTTAATAAATGATTAATTCAAATTTTTCTCATGCTTCTTATAGCATAGTAGTATTCTTTTACATTCTTGTACCACAGTTTGTTTAGCCATGCTAAACAATAGGCATTCCGGTTTTTGCTACCACAAAAAGTGTTGCTATAAATATTTTAGTGAATATGTAACTTTTTTTCAAATTCATTTTTATTCTCAGTTCCCATTTCTCTCCCTTCGCCTTTTCCTTCTACCCCTCCTGTTGCTTGGGAAGGCGAGAAAAACAAAATCCATCACAAATATGTATAGTTAGTCATACAAAACAAATTTCTGTAATAGCCATGTTCAGAAAAAAAAAGGATAAGAAAATATGCTTTGATCTGCACTGGGAGTTCACCACTTCTCTCTTTGGATAGCATTTCTCATGAGATTTTTTGAATTTTGTTTGGAGATATATATAAATAAATAAAACCCTTACCTTTCGTCTTAGAATCAATACTGGGTATTGGTTCTAAGGCTGAAGAATGGTAAGGGCTAGGCAATTGAGGGTTAAGTGCCTTGCCCAGGGTCATACAGCTAGGAAGTATCTTGAGAACAGATTTGAACCCAAGACCTCCCATCTCTGTGCCTGGTTCTCAATCCACTGAGCTAGTCAACTGCCCCCTGGATATTGTTTTAATTAGAATTCCTGAGTCTTTCAGAGATGATTATCCTTACAGTATTGTTATTTTTAAATTGTTCTCTTGGTGCGTGCTCTTCACTTGATTCTTTAAAAGTTCCTAAAAAGCTTTCCAGGTTTTCTGAAACCATCCATCATCTTCATATACCATAATCTGTTCATTCATTTTTCAGTTTATGGGCATCCCTTCAGTTTCCAGTTCTTTGTTACTATAAAAAACTGCTATAAATATTTTTGTTCATTTGTTTTCCTTTTTCCTTAATCTCTTTGGAGTATAACCCAGGACTGGTATCACTAAGTCAAAGGATATGCAGAGTTTAATAGCTTTTTGTGCAGTTTCAAATTGCTTTCCAGAATGACTGGACCACTTCACAGTTCCACCAAAAGTGAATTAAAGAGAGAACCTATCTGTTTTTTAATCAGTGGCTTTGTTAGCACTGCAGTCTCTGGGTCAAAAGGCATGAATGTACGTAATAACAAATTGCTTTCTACTATGGTTGTACCAGTTCACAGTACAGACAGTACATAAGGTTTCAGTCTTTCCACAATTCCTCTAATATTGATTTCCTGTCTTTTTTCATCTTTACCAGTTTGACAAGTGTGAGGCTAAAATCTCAGGGCTGCTTGGCTTGCATTTCTCTTATTATTAGTGATTAGGAGAATTCTTTTATTTGTTAGTAGTGTGTAATTCTTTTGAAGACCATATCCTTTGAATACTTATCTATTGAAGAAAGGCTTTTGGCTTTATATTTCTTCTTTTTTTTTTTTAAACCCTTACCTTCCCTCTTGGAGTCTGTAAGGATAATTTTAGGGTTGTGACCTAATCTCAGTTAATTTTTGGTCGCCAGGGAATATCCCAAATAAAATACCCAAATCAGTTTGTAAATTTATGGTGAATTAATTAATATAAAGGGAAGGAATTAAGGAGAAGGGAGAGGGAAAAGGTGTAGGATTTCTCCCCCCTGGCCTGTGCCAGGGGGAGTTCAAAGTCCTCTGCCCAAGGTCTGTGAAGAAGATTAGTGGCTTTCTTAGAGGATAGTGTTTGGAAGGTAAAGGAGAAAGAATCATCCTAAACTCTGAGAGAGCTCATTAAAGATGCCTCACCAGAACTAGGCTACTCAACTTCTTCCAGTATGGTATCAAGGAAAAATCACCGCTAAACCAGGACAATAGAAGCTGCCACCAAAGATGCTGAAACGCTCAGCACACTCCGCCAGTCACCTCTCTGCTGCCAAAGAGGCCGGAGAGAATAAGTGACGCAAAAAATATAGATGGTTTTTACATCACTTTCCTGAATCTTACATGTACCAATGTTAGCTTAAGCTTGACTTAGGACAGTTCAGGGGTCTGTCAGTTGTTTCTGCTTTGTCATTTGCTTGCACATGTCTGTCATAGGCAATCCTTCTAAATACTTAATCCTTAAGTATGGGTGTAGACATTCCTGTTTTTGTTAGACTAAGTAGGATGGAGTAATCCAAAGTTCACAAGTCAATACTGTGTATTGGCTCTAAGGCAGAAGAGTGGTAAGGGCTAGGGAATGGGGGTTAAGTGACTTGTACAGAGATACACAGCTAGGAAGTGTCTGAGACCTAATTTGAACCCAGGACCTCCTGTCTCTGGGCCTGACTCTCAATCCACTGAGCCACCCAGCTGCCCGCTTCATACATTATTTCTAATCATTCAATAATATGCCATTATATTCATATACCAAAGCATGTTTATCCCTTCCTTAGGTACTAGGTATCTACTTCTTTCTCGTTCTTTGCTACCATAAAAAGTACTGCTTTAAATATTTTGTATATTGTAAAAATAATAATAATGGCAAACTACATAAAATATATAGAAAAACTGGATACTTTTGATAGGTGTAATCAAAAGTATCTTCAGTGATGAAGTGAAGCTCACTTGTGAACTTCCCTTCAGGCCCAGGCTCAAGGATGCTAAAGAGACTCTTATTATAAAAATAAAATATTTATTGAAATATATAAGGGTAGAAAAGGATTTCTAATTCTAAGGGATTCTAACTCCACCCAAATAAACTCTCTGGTTCTGCAAGGAACCACTTCTCCTGTGTTTCACAGGCTACACTACTCCTTCCTGATCTGACTAACCCAAATTTATACTATCTAAATAAAAATGGCTACTATTATCCTTATAATTCTTAACTTTGCCTTCAAATTATAAAATAGCAAAGGCTGTTTGAGTCACATCAAGAATCACGTTAGGGCTCTGAACCTTAGCAGACTCAGAGTCCAATCCAAAGACCAGATTTTTCTCTGGTCTTCTCAGAGTTTAATCCGCCTATAAAAACTGCAATAGTCAGTCAATAGCGTTCCCCAAGTTGGGAAAGGAGAACACTAAGCTCTTTCAGATCTTTCCCTCCTCCAGCCTTGAGAGATAGTCTTTGAGTGAGTGTCTCTGCTTAACTGATGAGAGAGTAATTGACACAGAAAACCAGTTAGAACTGTCAGCAATTGAAATTAACATGCTCTCTCAGCCCTGCTTCAAACTCCAATGCTTTCTCAAGCTAGCCACTTTACTTATCTCTAAACTAATAAAATAATACTTATTTTCTAATATCCTTACAATATAAAACCTTTCTTTTTATCAGATGACTTTCTGTGGAAATCAGTGGAATCTCTGGTTCATAGAGTATGAAAATTTAGTCATTTTCTTCACATACTACTTTCCAGAATGACTGAATCAGTTTGAAGCTCCACTCAGAGTATAATTGCCTGTTTTTTAATAAACCCCTTCAATATTTGTTGTTTCCCTTTTTGTCTTTATTAATTTTCTCTGTTAATTAAAATTGCAGTTATTTTGATTTGATTTTGTCTGATTATTGGGGAGTTGGAACATTCTTTGATATGGTTGGTATTAGTTTGTAATTCGTTTTAGAACTATTTATTTATACTGTAATACTCAGAGGTGCTGAGATTTACATTTTAACCTAAAAAGTGAGGAAGAAACTGAATAGAAAATTATAAAGAAAATGTTCTGATCTTAAGTTTCTTCACTTGTGTATTCAAAAATTAAAAGGAAACTTTTTTTGCTAGATACATAAGTGCTAGAACTAGTATAGTAATTGATTACCTTATCCCTAGCTATTACAAAGAGGTAATTATAATTGATACTTTAATTTTTTTGGAGATGAATACATGTGAATTCAATTTAATGAACATTTAATGTGGTGCAGTACAGAAAAGAGTTGGGTTTGTGTCAGAGGTATTGGATTTAAATCCTAATTTAAATCTGTATGACTACAGGAAAGTCGCTAAGCATCTGTTGCTCTCAGTTCACTTTTCTGGAAAAATGAGGCAGTTGGACTAGGTGATCTCTAAGGTCCCCTTCATCCCTAATGCTGTCATCTTCCCATATATAAGGCTCTGTGAATGTTTATTATGGGAAATGAGTATAAAGAAATATCAATTAATTCTAGACACATTTCCTCAAAAGATCTCATAGAGTTGTTATAAAGTTTACTTTATTATTCCTTATACAATTGCAAATAGTTATTTTATGAAAAAATTATTTGATGTTGAATTTTTTTACCTTTTGAAGTGGAGAGAGATCTATAATATTTTAAAATATTCATGTTGCATTTTGTGAATTTGCTCCAGTAGCTAATAATGCTATTTAAGAAAAATGGATTCAGTTGTATATCTTGTTTATATTCATTTTTTTTTTTGGCAAGGTATCTTCATATCTTAATGATCTTCTGGTCATTTGTGGCTGGAGTCGTCACTTTCTACTGCTCATTAGGACCGGACACACTTTTGCCAAATATTTTTTTCACAATAAAATACAAGCCCAAGGTAAAATTTATTTGTTAAAGATGTTATTGCATTTAAAGCATTTTTAATATTGTGAGGTATAATTAATCCTCTAAGATTTGAATGCCCATTCTGTTTTTTATGTCACCAATATACTATCTCTAGTTGCTTGGTTTCCAACCTGAGGGTCCCACAATATTTCAAATATTTGTAAAAAGTGCTCATCACAGTGCCTGGCACATGGCCGTCCTTGTATAAATGCTTCTTTCCTCCCCCTTGCCTGGTGAGGAAATTCTTTTTATGAAGGCCAATCTACAAGTGCTGTATCACTTAAGATCTTATAAAATTGTATGAGGTTCAGAAGTTAAGTAACTCAACCAGTGACCACATAGCTGATGTGTATCTAAGGCAGAACTTTATAGACCTTAAGGAATGCTTGGTACTACATTTTTTGTATTTGCTATTATTTTTAAAATATGTATAGATACTATTATGATAAAATTCAAATTTATTTATATTTTAATTGAGAATGCTTTCAGTTTTTAGTTATCCCTTTGACTGGCAGCAAAATCTTCTATCTTCCTCTCAGCAAATTCCTTATCATTGTTCTCCTCCATCCTAATGATATTAAAACTTTAAGAGACATGACAAGTCTTTTGAGAGGAACAGGGTTCCATATATATATATATAATATATAAAATATCCTTTCTTGCAGGTGGCCTAAAAAATAGAAACTTCAGTTTTCAGCCCTAGACATGTATTTTATATTGAATTATTTGTATTATTTAAAATATTTATTTTTATAATTGGATATGTAATTACATATAAGATTGGAATAAAAAGACATGGCATTTTGGGCTTCCAAAATTCTTAATTCTTAAGTTTCAGGCTTTTTTAGGGAAACTTTGGGGTAATTGTTTAAACATTTAAAACAGGATAAAATTTCCAAGTTACTGTTTTTTGAATATTATAATAACAGAAAACTTGTTAGAATTTTGTGTTCTTTTAAAGCTCATTTTCATGTAAATTATTGTTGAAATATTATTTGGAAAGAAATATGATTGATTCCTCAGTACTTCTTTTTTTTTTCTTTAAGCACTCAGAACTCCAAGAATTGTTTCCCCAAGGTCATAGCTGTGCTGTATGTGGTAAAGTGAAATGTGAAAGGCACAGGTAAGTAATGTGTTCATTATTCATTTTCTCTTTATGTTAGATTCTGCATTTTAAGCAGTTCAATTGCTTTCTATTTTTCAGACCTACTTTACTGCTTGAAAACTACCAGCCCTGGCTAGACCTGAAAGTATCATCTAAAGTTGATGCCTCTCTCTCAGAGGTAATAGATAGTTTAAGTATTTAGCATCTCCAAACATGCACATTTAAGCACAGAAGTCGTGGTAAAGTATTCAAAGAAATTTACTTCAACAGATGGTTCATTTGTAATCTTAATTAAGAGTATGGTATGAATTATATCACTTATAGTGCAGTTAGCTTATTTTTACAAACTGACAGTACAAACTAAAACAGAATTTGTGTCTAACTTGAGTGACATATTAGGAATGCTTGTGTATCTAGCATTTTAATTTTGTTCAGAAATCTTTTCAAAAGAAATACTGTTATGCCTTGTTCAAAGTATTAATAATTATTGTTATTGCCTTTCTGTGATTAGAGAGAAAGGAAAGATACCCATTTTGCATTCTATCCAGGTAACTTCCAAATAAGGACATTGGCTAGAGGGATTAGATGTTAAAAGTATTACCTATCCTCCTTAGTAGTGACTCTAGCTTTAATATTTACTCAACTGGAGTACAAATAGACATTGATGACTTTACCTGTTTGTATAGTAAATTTTTACTATGCTAATTGGGGAAGAAGCAAGTCCTCTGAACCCTGCCTCATTATTTCTCCTTTTTTCAATTTGCTTTCTGTTCCTTAACTGGAGGAAAGTGGAGCAAGATGCCATTTAATCTCTTGGTATTTTTCTTTTTCTGAATTTCCAAAATACCTTCTAGTTTTAAATCTTTAATTATATTTTTCCATTCCTCTTTACCCAAAAGAAGCTAGTGACATACATGTTTTTTTAAACATTCCCTAGCATTTATTTTATATAGGAATACCTCTGTACATTGTACTTTAAGACTCTGTTAATTTAGAAATATACCATTTTCCATACTAATATAACTTATGTTAACACATTAAGTACTATTTACATTCATACATACTGCCAGATGTGGAGATTTTGGTACCATGATAGTGGCATATAGACTAGTGGTGTCTTATTTTTAGCAAATTAATTTACTATGACTGCCATTTTCCACACTTCCTTTTTTGAGTCTTTGACCTATTCCATCTGTCTCCAGGAATTAATTTATGCATATGTATCCCCCATACATTCTACTTTTGAAATAGCAAAGGGGCAAGTGTGAAATCTTATTTTTTACTCTTGTATAGTGGAGAGTGTGCTGTACATGTTTTTTAAGAACACTAGAGTTCAAATATTATCTCTGGGATTTAACTATCTTTGTGAATATGTCAAATCACTTAATCCCTGATCTTTAGTAATGGTATTCTATTAGTTAGTTGTATTACCTGCCTTAGAGAATTGTTTTGGGGCTCAAATGAAATTATGAATGTTAGTCTCTTTTCAAACTATAAATGTCACTTGCTTTCCCTTTATTCTTCCTTCATGCTTTGAAGTTCAATTGGGAGCACCTTGACAGTTTTCTGATTATTCCTGGGGCTACTTAGATTGTTGCCACCAAGAATACTTCTTAATTATGGGAATCTTGCAAAGATGTGGGCATTTCAGAGATCTTAGTTTTTGGCAGTAGAAATTTGTTAATGTTAACAGGTGTTTCATATTATTAAATGTAATGATGTTTTTCCCAAAATGAATTAATGTTCTGCTTTTCTAAAAAAATGTTTTCTCTCCAGGTGCTTGAATTAGTGTTGGAAAACTTTGTTTATCCTTGGTACAGGTATGTATTGTGTTTTTTTTGTTTGTTTTTTTTAGAAAACTCAATATCGTAGAATGACTACCAAGCAGAATCAATGGCTCTCTCTCTCTATATACATTCAAAACTTTATAGTGCTATTTTCCTCCTCATATTATTTCATATTTGTATATTTATATGTAAAAGATATATTTTCCCCTCAACCTCTCCTAGAATGTTAAATTTAATCTTTATCCTTTAGGATGAAAATATAATGGGAAAAATATGGAACTTTTTTGTCGAGAACTAATCTATTTCAAAAGTTTTTTTAATCAATTCTAAATATAAGTTTTATTATTTTTTATTAGTAAGTATGCAAATTTTATTTTTAAATTACATAAATTTGAGAAATTTTAATGTACATTTTAAAATTAAACATAGTAATGATTTTCAGAAAAGAATTAATGGAAAAAAATCTTTTCCCTCTGAAATTTTGAATGTTAATAGTATTTATTGTATTTGTGATACTGAATTAGGTGTTTAGGGGTTTACAAAGCACACAGAAGGCAGTGGGCCAGCTTTTGAGAATACTAACCCTTAAAATATAAGGTTAACTTGTACAGTGCTAACAAAATAGATATAGTACAAATCAGCCCACTTGAAGAATCTTATTATGAATTCTTTAGTAATGTGACTAGACATTTTTAACTGGTGGGTCAAAATGTCATTATTAGGTTTCAAGAGCTACATTTCAATGCTGAACTCTTATTGAAGCACTTTCTGGGTTTATGAAGCATAGTTAACAGTGGTACCTTTGGGAAATTTGCCAGTACCACCTTTATCCTCAAGGACTTCACTGTTGGCTTTTTCTTCCACTTTCCAGATATCTTTAGATTTCAGGGAAGTGCAAAGTAGTTTATTGTCCAAAAGTAGGAGAATCCTTCTAAGATTTAATTTTTTTATAACCTGAGATTTAAATTTTTTTATAACCTGAACATTTTTTGATATCTGATTTTCTTAAAATTAAATGCACTTGTTTTGTTAGTAGCCAAGAATTTCCTCTTCTCTCTTAACCTCATTTCTTATTACTCAGAAATGATCTTCCCCTTGCCAAAGCCAGCTCCTCTAAAAGTCCCCTTGATCCATCTCCTCCGGTTTTCTTCAACAAATTGCTGTTACCCTTCTAATTCTTTTTCTAACCTTCAGTCTCTTCCTATCTACTGATTCCTTCTCTGCTTCCTACAAAAATGTTCCCACCAACCCTATCCTTAAAAACACCCTTAATTTGATCTTGCACTTCATGAAAATTATTGTCCTTTATTTCTACTCCCCTTTTTAGCTAAAGCGATTTACTTTTATTGCCTCTGTTAACTCCTTTCACTCTGTTATAAACCCTCTGCAGTCTGGATTCTGGCCACATCATTAAGTGAAAGTGCTCTTTCCAAAGATATCAGTGACCAATAAAAATAAAATAAAATAAAAACAAACTACAGAAAGGACCCCCAAAGTTGTTAATGACCTTTTAATTGCCAAATCTAAAGGCCTTTGCTCCGTCCCTATCCTTCTTGATCTCTTTGTGGCCTTTCACATTGTCAGTAATCATTGCCTCATATTCTGTCTCCTTGGTTTTTGTAACACTATTCATCCAGTGCCCCTCCAACATATCTGACCAGTGATGTGATATCATTTTCTACTCTCTCCTTCATTCTGATTTGTGATTAAAAAATGGCTCTTCTACATAAAGGCCAGTCATCCCCCTGAATGCACCCTTGATCCTATCCCTTCCTGTCTGTAAGATTTAAATGACTATCAATAACTCCAAGTATTATATTTTATAAGATTTATTAGTAATCATTTGAAGTAGAAGATATAAAATATATGTAAGGGCCAGGGGCGAGTCTGGGGCTAGGAAGGAGAGGAGTAGGATGGGTGAGGTCTAGAGCAGCATTTCTCAAACTCTCAATTTGTAGCAATGAGAATACATAATACATATCAGGTATTTACATTCCGAATCATAACTGTAGCAAAATTACAGTTTTGAAGTAGCCACCAAAATAATTTTTTGGTTTGGGGTCGCTGCAATATGAGAAACTGTATTGCGGGGTCATGGCATTAGAAAGGTTGAGAACCACTGCTCTAGAGGAAGAGTCAGAGTAAGATGGATGGGATTGGTCAAGAGAAGGAGGGCAGAGAAAAGGATTGCCAAGAGAATAAGGTAAGTAGAGATGGTACAGGTGGGTTATAGGGGAGATGGGCAGGCATTGGGTAGTTAGAAGAAGGGAGAGTATGAGTAGTGGGATGGTAAGGGAGGGTAGAGAAATAGATTGGGAGGAAAGGTGATGGGAGGGTTGGGGAATGAGAGAGGCCTGACAGGGAGAGGTTCAAGTCCTGGTTTGGGTCAGAATGAGGAAAAACCTCACAGGCCAGGTGGGATGATAGAGTGTGTTTCTTGTTAGATTTAATCAAGGGTTTAGGAGGAGGAATTGAAGGAGTTAAATCAGAATGGTCTGGTTCCAAAGAAAGAATAGTGTCCTTTCATCAATCCCACCAGGATTGGTTGTTATGCTCCTAGGCACTGTGCAGGTTAACTTTGTGCTCCTTGGCACTGTGGCTCTTTTGTGATCCCTTCTCTTGGAATCAGACAATTATTAATCGAAGTCCCATAATATTTAACAATCAATGGTAGGTTTCCATAGCCTAAAGCTTTTTAGGTATGCATTGACATTAGAGCTAATGGACATTTTAAACTTATCCTAGTGCAAAATACAAAAAAAAGAACATTAATACTGGTAACATGTGCTTCAAGTACAAAAATTGAGAAAAAAGAAAACTCACTCTATTTTACATATAAGGAAAAATAATAAAATTAAAAAAATTAAAAATACATACTTCACATTCCATGAAAAGGTATCAACCAAGTAGAGGCACAATACAAAGGTTTCTCAGCTAAGAATGAGATCCATTTCCTTTTTAACTTGGCCATGATCCACAGTGTGAGTGTACATGATTTTCACCAAGTAACAGCTTTTTAAAAAAACAGTAGTATAGCAGCTAATGCACATTCAAAGAAGTGCCCAAATCCCCCAAATCACAAAAGCCCATTTAATGACAATAGCAAACAAATCTGCTATCACTGGGATTCACATGCATCTCTATAGCCACTTTTGTTACATAAAAAAAACCTTTGAAACTCATGGATACTTGTCACAAATTTTCCAGAATCTAGCCAGTCTTTCAACCTTGGTGAAGATATTTCTAACAAAGTCTATTACTGCCATCATTCCAAAATTTGGCAGGAGAGGCCAGAAGAAAAAAAACAAAACTCTGTACTGCTGATGAAAACCTTTTGGGTCTAAAATGTCACCAAGAATCTAGATCATTCTGGAGGAAGGGTAGAGTAAGCTCAAGTCACAAAAAACAAAAAACAAACAAAAAAAAACATCCGGGGGTAACCAATCCCCTTGGGAAATCCTCCCCCCTCCTGGATGAGATTATAACCCATCACAGGGTAAAAAGCCCCTTGGGAACCTTCCTCCTCTGGTATGAGATTGTAACAGCCATAAAAGGTATGTATTTATATGTCCCATCCATTGCAATGTGGAGGCGAGGAATACAATAGTGAATATCATGATGTCTCATCCATTACATTTTAATAAATGTGGAGGTGGGGAATACGATAATGCTATTGCACTTCACTTCAACTACTAAATGGCTCCTTACCTCTTGTTACAAACAACTCAAAGGTAGGCAAATGATTATTCAGAAGTAATGGTGCTACTAGACATTTGAAAATCACTTCTGAAGACCCTTTAAAATCAATTGAAATTTTTAGCTCATTAAATTCTCCAAAGGTTGTATACAGGTTGTAACCAGTTTGATGGAGTCCATCCATCGTCATCTATATAAAAATTAACAAGGGCAAAAAGAAACAAAAGGTTATTAAGGCAACATGTGACCTTGATGGATCTGGTGACAAAACTCAGCATACTTAAGTACGTGTAGTTTTGCCATGGAAAAGGATTTGTCCAAGTTGTTTATGAACTTTTATAATGGTATTTTTTTCAGTCCAGTCATAGGGGGAGGATACAAATAAAGACAGTGTAACAGAACATATAGATAATGCCCAAAACACAAGTAGCTGAAAATGACATAGTGTAATGGAAGATATTAGATTAGATTAATATGTGAACTTAAAAAACAAAAATGAATTTTAAAGCAAACAGCAAATACAATAAGCATGACGGGATATAGGCACTCAATGTTAAAAGATTTTACATTTGAGCAATCAGTCCAAGAGTTCTTTTCTCCCATTCTGATAGCTGCATTACAGATACTCTTCACTATTTGGAGGGGAATAAACTGAAACAGTTAACATCAATAAGACAATGGAGTTTGAAAAGGCTCTTTAAGGTTCCTTCCCCTCCCTAGTATCAGCATCCATCTAGATTCCTTTGGTCACACTTCTAGGGTTCCCCATACTGAGGGGGATTTCCATACTGAGCATAGTGTAGATGAACCCCATATTGGATGTGTTGCAGAGACTGGGTAGAATCTCTCTTCTGCATCTTCAGATTACTCAAGATATATTTCAGTTGGTTTTTCTTGGGGAGGAATGGATAAATTTCAAAGTATCCAATCGATAAAAGTACTCCCAGGAACAGTAGTAATAGAGTGGGCCATGCTTTTAAATCAAATGATTAAATCAGTTGCAATTCTAGTTCCTGTTCAGAGGTAGTGCTACCTTATTATGTACTGTGTAAAGTTAAGAGGTTTTGAAGAGTTATCTTCCTTTTCCTCCCACTTAGGGGCAAAAATGCCAGGGAGAACAAAAGGTTATTTGAGTATAGAATACAGATTACACCTGATGTTTGGGTCAGGAAACCAGAGCCTAATTTCTAAAAATCTGGCTTGCAATCTACTGAGCTACTAGCTGTCCCATGCTATGCAAGGTTTTAGGGTCTAGAGGATGGCACGGGAGACCCCCGGGTGGGCTAAATCCTCAGTTTCCACCCTCTCAGTCAGTTGCGTGAAAACCTCCAGGGTCAGTTTAAAATCAGCTTTGAAGTTAGAAGGGGGATGGGGTTGGTAGCATGGAAAAATCCCAAGATCTCCAGCTCATTGTGCTTCTGCCCTGTGCTCAGGGCTGTCTCAGCTCTTCGTAATATAAGGGAAATGTATTTTCTGTGCAGGAAAAACTGCTCAAAAGACGTGGCAGGTGAGTGGTGGCTCCAGGCTTGGCATGTACCCCCAGCCCAAGTCCCACAAATCAAAGCAGGCGGGCAGAGAACCACTTCTGTTCTCCAACGCTGGGAAGACTCCAAAGAGTTCCCCTGAGGTGGTGGGCAAAAAGGGCCTCAGCAGGTGAAAAATGTGTTTTTCTTAAAGCAATCTACTCCCTATCTTTATTTAAAGGCTATCTTAAAAGAAGATCAAGGGTTCTATCCCTTCGTGACTCGTCAACATTAGATTTAAATAAATGTCCAACAACTAAGTATTATATTTTATAAAATTTATTAATAATCATCAGAAATAGAAGAAATAAAAGGACAAAAGTAGAAAGCCTAAGTAAAAAATAAATGGGTAAAATTCTCTGGACTCTCACACAACCTCCACAACTGCCTAGGAAAAGAGAGAGAGGGGTGGGGTTACATCAAAATATAATCTCCTTATGTACACATGCAAATGGAATGTTGGGTAAGAGAGTCCTGGGGAGTAGATTCTAGTCACACATGTCTTTTCTAGCTGATCATCATCACTAGCCTTTCTACATTCTTTAATTTTCAGTCTTTCCTTTTTTTGGGAGGTAAACTCTTACCTTCTTTTTTAGAATCAATATTCTGTATTGGTTCCAAGGCAAGAAGAGCTGGAAGAGCTAGGTCAATGGGTATTGAGTGATTTGTCTAGGAGCACACAACTGGTGAATGTCTGAGGCTGGATTTCAACTTGGGAAGATGAATCTTCTGACTCAAGGCCCAGTACTGTATCCCTTGAACCACCTACCCATCCCCAAACTTTAGTGACTCCCTGTTGAATATAAAATTCACTTATCTGCATTCAAAACTTCCAACCTTTCAAGGTTTTGACTTCTTTCTACATAGTCTGATCCAGCCACACTGGCTTGAGGATATAAAGGTCCTATTAAGGGTTCTAAGGCCTGTCTAGTTAGCCTGACAATTCTCTCTCTAAAACTCATTTCTCTTATGCTTTCATTATATAGAGTTGCCAAGTCTTATCAGTTCTACCTCTGCAATATCTTGAGCATATAACCCTTCTTTCCTCTTGTGCTAAATTAGGACCACATCACTTTTTGCCCAGAGTATTATAGCTTTCTAATTGGGCTCCCTGTCTCCAAGTCTTTCTCTGTACCAAGTTGTTCTCCACTTGCTGTTAAGGCAGCTTTCCCATGGCTGTCATGTCATGGCTTTCCATGACATTTCTAATATGTCCTTCTATGTCTCAGAAGTCTTCAGTAGCTTCCTTTTTGCTTAGGGCAAAATATAAATGCCTTAGCTTGGCATTTAAAGTTCTTCATAATTTGCCTCTTGCCTCTCTTTAGAAAAAAATAAAAACCCTTGGTTTCCATTTTAGGATTGATACTGTGTCAGTTCCATAGCAGAAGATCAGTAAGGGCTAGGCAATGGGGTTAAGTGGCTTGCCCAGGAGGCCACACAGATAGAAAGTGTCTTGAGACTGGATTTGAACGCCTTCTTCCAGACCTGTCGCTCTATCCACTGATCCACCAAGCTGCCCTGCCTTCTGCCCATCTTTCCAGTTTTATTTCCTATTGTTTTCTTTACCTGTTTTAGATTTTTACAAACTTACTGCCACTATCTTCAACTTCTTATTATGTCCTATGTTGTAGAATTTTTCTCTCTCTCTATCATCTAGAATCCCTTGATTCCTTCCAGGCTTAGTTCAAACGCTTTAGCTATCAGGAAGCTTTTCTATATACATCCACCTCTGTTCTCATATTGTGCTGACCTTAAATTATCTTGTACTTATCTGTGTACATAATTTTTTTTTTCTTTTTTATCCCCTCACTCATATACTGTAATCTTCTTAAGGACAGACACTATTTTATTTTATTTTTGGTATCTGTAGGTATGGTGCTGTTTCACAGTGGGTAATTTAAGTTGAATAATTTATGTTGAGTTGTAAGATTCTCTAGATTCCTAAAAGTGTGCTTTTTTTGGGCCTACTCACAGGGATGTAACTGATGATGAGTCTTTTGTTGACGAGCTAAGAGTAACATTGCGGTTTTTTGCATCTGTTTTAGTCCGAAGAATTCACAAGGTATACATTTTTAGTGGGAAATTCTGGGTTTTATTTTAAGATTACTCCTGAATAATTTGTTACTTCCTTTCTATATAGAATATATTAAATAATTCTTCCCTTTTATTTTTATCAATTTAAATGTCCCTTCTGTCCTCTAGAATGAAATGTGTGGTTAAATGTGGTTCA
Organism: Monodelphis domestica; assembly: GCF_027887165.1. Taxonomy (NCBI): domain Eukaryota; kingdom Metazoa; phylum Chordata; class Mammalia; order Didelphimorphia; family Didelphidae; genus Monodelphis; species Monodelphis domestica. The sequence continues at coordinate 341,337,566 of NC_077228.1, read as the reverse complement.
GTTGTTCCTTTTGAAATTAGTCTTTTTAGTCTGGAGAAGGGGACAGTAGAGGGCCTGAAGATTAGAAGACCTGAGTTTAGATCTATCCTCAGGCATTTTCTAATAGGGTTGGTAAGTTACTTAAGCTTTAATTTTCCTCAGTTTGCACAATTATAAAGTAGGGTTAATAATAGCACTCAACTTCCAAGGTTATAATGAAAATCAAATGTGGGAATGTTTGAAAAGTGCTTAGCATAATAATGCCTGGCATATGATAGATATTATATGAGTATTTGCTTTTACTACTAATAATAGTAATTTTGAGGCAACTGTTATTTGATAGAGTGCTAGAAATTCTAGCCATAGTAGAGAGAGAGTAAAAAAGAAATTTAGAGAATAATTACAGGCAAAGAAGAAATTAAATTTTACTTTTTGCAATGATGTAATGGTTTAATTGGACAATCCTAAAGAATCAACTAAAAATTAATTGAAATAATAACTTCAGTAAAATTACAGTATATAAATCATTTTATAAAAATCATTAGCATTTCTGTATGTTATCCAGAAAATCTTACTGAGATAAATAGATAAATTCCATGAATAATAACTACAAAATGTATAAAATATTTGGGTTATCTACCTGCCAAGGCACATGCAGAAAATATATTAATAAAGCCATAAGACATTCTTTACAGAAATAATGACATGCTTAATTGAAGTATTTGGAGGAATATTAATTGCTCATGGGTAGACCAAGCCTATATCATAAAAATAACATTACCTTACTTATTAATATGCGTATTCGGTGCCATAACAGTCAAATGACCAAAAGATTATTTTATCAAGCTAGAAAAATATTAATTAAAATAATCTAGGAGGATAAATATTCAGTGATCTCAGTGGAAATAATGGAAAAAGTGGTAAGGAAAGTCATTTTGGGTGGAAGTCACCCTAAAGGCCTCATTTGCAAGGTGTATAAAGAATTGATCATATATAGGGAAATTCCATTCTTCAGGACATAGCTGATATTTATATAGTATCTTAAGGTTTATAAAGCACTTTTCAAATATTATCTTATTCTCATCAATTTTGGGTGATACTATTATTATCCTCATTTTACAGATGAGGAAACTTGGGGCAGTCAATGCCACACAGCAAGCTAAGTTTCTGAGGCTAGATTTGAACTGAAGTCTTCCTGACGACAGGTCCAGTGCTCTATCTACTGCACCACCTAGCTGGCCATATAAATAAGTGGTTAATGGGTCTAAATAGGTGTTTTTTGAAAGAAGAAATCCAAGGTCTCTATAGTCATATGAAAAAATATTCCAAATAATTAGAGAAACAAAACTAAAGTAACTTAAATTTCACTTTATATCCAGTATTTTGGCAAGTTTGGAAGACAGAAAAATAACAAATATTGGAGATGTTGTTGAAAATAGACACATTAAATTCCTTAGTGGAGCTATGAATTGATTTAGCCATTTTGAAAATCAATTTGGAGCTATGTCCTAAAAGTGACTAAATTAATGCATACTTTTTTTTGTCTTAAAACTTTAATTAATTAAGAGTATTTTTCCATGGTTACATGATTCATGTTCTTTCTCTCCCTTCCAACCCCCTCCCATTGTAATGCATACTTTTTGATCCAATGATGTAACTACAAGGCCTATATCTTAAAGAAATCAACAAAAGAGGGGAAAGAAAAATAATTATAGTACCTCTTTATAGTTGCAAAGAACTGGAAACTAAGGAGGTCCTAGTTAATTGGCAAAAGCTATATAAATTATAGCATGTAGATATGATGGAATATTATTGGGTCATCAGAAATGAAGATATATTTTCAAAGAAACCTGGAAAGACTTGTATGAACTGATACCATGTGAAGTGAACAAAAGGAAGAAAACAGTTCATATACCAACAACAATCCTGAGAAGAAAAAGACTGAAAGATTTAACCAACTACAATCCAACAGGACCTATGCAGAGAGGTGACAGACTCAAGCTGTAAAACCAGACAAAATTTTTTTTAGACCTCCTTACTTTCTGTCTTAGAATAGATACTAAGGATTGGTTCCAAGGCAGAAGAGTGGTAAGGGCTAGGCAGTTGAGATCAACTTGCTTGCCTAGTGTCATAAAGCTAGGAAGTATCTGAAGTCAGATTTAAACCCAGGACCTCATATCTCCAGGCCTGGTTTTTTATTCAGTGAGCCACTTAGCTGCCTCCAACCATACATTTTTTGACCTAACCTTTGTGAGAATTTGTTTTTCTTGACTGTGCTTACAAGGGTTCTATTTTTCTTTTCAGTGTATTAGGAAGGTTGAAAAAGAGAGAGATTAGGATTGGGGTTCTCACAGTTACAGAGTGAAATAAAAGTATAGAATACAGGGTGAATATTTATTTTTTACATCTTCTTGTCTCTCCAAGATGAGAAGGGAGCATAAAGAAGTCCAGAAGCAATCATAGACAGATATGTCAGCTTTAAAAATTAGGCTCTACATAATAGACTTGCAATTTCATGTATGATCCTCTCCTGTTCTAAAGTATATATGTAAATGTGCTTTTTATATAGTGTTAAGATTATTTTTTTAAATAAAAGGACTCGGGATCCTTAGCCTAAGAAAGAGAAATTTTAAGGGGAAAGTTCTTCAGATTTTTTCTTCTTCAGATATTTGAAGGGTTTTTCTTCTAGAAGAAGGACTAGACTCATTCTGCTTAACCCCAGAGGACCAATACATAGAAATGACAGTGGATCAGATTTTGGCTCAGTATAAGGGGAAATGATTAGTATTGCCAAAAATGAAGACAAAACTTCTTTTGACATTACAGTCCTTCAATGCTGTCTGTACTATTAAGGAAAATACGGCAAATATTTATCATGCGCAAGGCACAAGTTTATTGAGGGGAAGTTTGTGCTTTCGTTTAGGATTTGTCAGGGAGATTTCTAAGGGCCTTTGCAACTCTGTAATTTTTTAATTCCAACAATTCAGATGTTCATTTTAAAGGAAATTTGAAAGATATTAATGATGCAAGTGGTATATTACAGCCAATATGTTCTATGAATACATATGGCTTTTAGAATATTAGCGTGTTTGCTATAGTTATCTTAATTTTAATTATCTTAGTTTTAATATCTTAACTGCAGTTATTCTACATTAATTAGTATATTAGCATTTTTGCATTTGATATCTTAATGATAATTCTGAAATATTTTACTTTGATTTGAAATTTCTTCTTTAGGTGGATATCACAGCAGTTATAACCAAGAAGCTGTTAAAAGCAGCAATGAAACACATAGAAATGATATCTAAAGCAAATCAAAAAGGTAACCCATTTTTCCTGATACAATTTGAACAAAATTTTTTGAATTATAATTTTTCCCTAGAATTTCCAAAATAATTATTGATAGGTAAGAATGTTTGCCTCTCTTCTCTTGTTTATGAACTTTGTATGGCTTTTAAAAAAATCACATTGCCCCAATTTCATTCTGCAAAATTCCTTTTGAAATTATGAAACCCATTGTGTACTTGCTTCTTTACAAAACTGACCTCTACCTTATTTTGACATTTTAAAGGCAGATTAGCTTTTCAAACTATAGATTAAAACAAATTGCATAGTATGTTGCTTTTTCATTTTTTGATAAAATAAATTTATATTAATTTTTTACATCTATATTTTCTTTTGTGTTTTTCCTTCTTGCCCCTTCTAGTTCCCTATGATTAAAAGAATAACATTAAATATTATTTTAAAGGAAAATAAAAGTTATGCAAACTTAATATATTGAAAAATTATGACATTATATGCAATACTTCACATTCATTAGTTCCCACTTGTGCAAAGAAGGGAACGGGGGGGTTGGGGGGTTTGATGTATCTTCTTAAGCTTCTTTGGGGCCAATCTTGGTCATTATAACTTTGTAGCATTCAATTTCATTTGTTTTGTTGTTCTTACAATTTAACTTTGTTGTAGCCAGTATTTTGTTTTTCTGGGGTAGCTTAATTCATTTTGCATTAGTTCATGTAACTTTTTCCATGATTTTCTGCTTCTAATCTTATTCATAATTTCTTTTTTTTTTTAAAACCCTTACCTTCCGTCTTGGAGTCAATACTGTGTATTGGCTCCAAGGCAGAAGAGTGGTAAGGGCTAGGCAATGGGGGTTAAGGGACTTGCCCAGGGTCACACAGCTAGGAAGTTGCTGAGGTCAGATTTGAACCTAGGACCTCCCGTCTCTAGGCCTGGCTCTCAATCCACTGAGCTACCCAGCTGCCCCCTTATTCATAATTTCTAATATTCCATTACATATAGTAAAAGTTTTTTTAATTTCTTCAGTGTGTGAGCATATGATGTGTGTGTTTCTTTTTAAACCCTTACCTTCTGAGTTATAATCAATACTGTGTATTGGTTCCAAGGCATAAGAGCAGTAAGGACTATGCAATGAGAGTTAAGTGACTTGCCCAGGGTCACATAGCTAGGAAGTATCTGAGGCCAGATTGCCTCCATGATATGCTTTTTAATAACAGCATTGAAACAATAAAAAAATTTGATTTGTATTCATCTGTTGACCTATGTTATTATGAGAAGTGAATGCCTTCTGATTCTATGTGTTGTTTCTTGGCATGTTGATCTTGCATTGAAGATTTATCTTTCCTATTGGAATGAATAAATGAATGAAAAAGCATTTAATATGCACATGCTATGTGCACTTGTGGTAAGCAATCAGGATATAAGTAAAAAAAGCAAGACACCTCCAGTTTTTGGGAAGCTGACATTCTAGTAGGAGGAGACAACACATATTGAAGGAAAGGCCCAGGAGTCTTTAGAGTGTAGTGCAAAGCTAACGGTAATGCATCTTCTTTAATATCATTTCCATTGAAAACACCAAACCTGTTTCTGATGTTTAACCATTTGAAAGTACCTGGAACCTTTCTTTTCTAGGTCTTAAGTAGCTCTAGCTTCTAAGAGAGATGGGAATTGCTACAGTTGGAGAGGCTTGGGAAAGGTTATGGGTTAAGTTTAGTCAAACATTTAGTAAGTGCCTACTGTGCACCATATAGACACTGTGTGAGGTATTGAGGATATAAAAGAAGGCAAAAGATAGTTCTTATTGTCAAAGGAGCTCCTTGTCTAATGGGGGAAGATAGCCCAGGGTCAGGAAGTACAGATAAAGACTGAGTTGTAGCCTTGATGTGACCTTGTAGGAAGATAAGGGCCTTGGGCAGGATGATCAAGTTCAGGAAGAAAATGAAGAGATGACTGCCCCACTTAAACTAAATAGTATATCTGGGAGAACTCTCTACTCTTTACCCTCTCCAGTTAGATGTGGCAGGTATGAATTTCAAGGCTGATTATTTAGGAGGAAACCCTTGAGAGATATCTTGGGTTAGTGGATTTGATCTGAATAAAGAATCTGTAAAGGAAACTGAGGAGTGGCAAGACAAGGAAAATCAGAAGAGAGCACTGCCTTGAAAACCCTAACATGATAACTGTCCTCAGGAATCTAAAGGGACAGCTAGAGGACTCAATGGATAGAGAGCCAGGCCTGGAGTTGGGAGGACCTGGGTTCATATCCAGCCACAGAAGTTTTCTAAGGGTATGACCCTTAATCCTCATTTGCCTAGTGTAACAGTTAAAAGAATGGTTGCCTTAAACTTTGACCATGAAAATATGGTTTCAAGACAGTGTCTTAATTTTATATTAAAAATAAAGTGGTCACCATGGAAAAATTCCCAAATATGAAATATACCCAAGTCAGCTGGGGTTTATAGAGATTTTAATTAATACAAATTAAAGAATTAATGAAAGGGAGAGAGAGAAAGAGGAAATAATGAGAAAAGGGCTAGGCCAGCCTAGGCTTTAAGCCTTAAGAGAGAGATCAGTCAGTCTTTAATCCACTCACCACAAGATTTGTCCCAAGCAAGATTCTAGTGTTCAGAGAGAGACCCACCAGTTCAGCTCCTAAGCTCCACTTCCGCTTCCAAGGCTGAATTAAGCTCAGCCACTGAGCCCCGTCTCTCTCAGCTTTGGCAAGCTGCCTCCTTTTAAAGAGAATTTTCTCCTATGTCACCTCCCCTAAGTTCTCACATCTACCAATCACAGTAGACGTTTTCCAAAGGACTGACCATTCTTAATCCACACCTTCTTTAGTTCTCAACTTCTCTGGGTAGACTACAACTTCTGAGTAAGTTCACACCTCTTTGCCCCTTGCAAGTTTGCAAGTTGCCTGACCTTTATAGGTACTTAGCACCTTTTTGTATTAGATCTAAAAATAGACTTAGTTTAAGGCTTTTGGCCTCACTATAAGTATGAGTTAAGTACCTTCATTGTTCACTAAGGAGTTACAACTTTATCTTCCCCTAAAGTATGCTTAAGTATGGGTGGAGTAATGTAAATTTCTCACATTCCTGATCAAGTACCTCCATTGTTTAAATGGGGAATAGTCTTAACCAAATGTTCTAAGGTAGAGTCTGAGAATTTTTAACATTCACAAGTCTGAGAAATTTTAAGATTCACACTAGCCTTGTGCTTCTGTTTTAGGAATTCCTACCAAGACAAAAGGTAAGGGTTTAAAAAAACAAAAAGCTCTGTCACATGGAGGAAGGATTAGACTTGTTTTGGTTGACTGTAGTAGAATCAAGAACAGTTCCAAGAATTTCTCACCTTGATGATGGCTATGGGGGCTGACTTTGAAGCAGGCATGCTGGTCTGTGAGACTATTTGTTCTGGAATGTATAGCATAGGGAGAAGAGAAGTGATAGTCAGGGTATTAGCAGTAATTTGACCTGCCTGCCACATGTCAACTTCTCTCTTGCTCTCACAATTCTTTGATCAGTTGGTGGCTATTGGTGGGATTTTTCCATAAGGTTTTCTTCCTTGCATGATTATGAAGGTTGGGCTGGAAATAAGACATGACAATTAGAAGTCTTTCTTCGGCTCTTCTAACATTTTATGTACTTCAGAACAACAACTGAGCTATTCACCTATTATCTCTTACTTTAAAAAACTTCCTAACAATCTAGATGGGGCAGTATCTAGATGAATGATATGAACTGTTATAACTAAAATAGTGAAGCCATGAATTGTGGCATTTAAAAGAGTGGATGCCATAAACTGTAAGAGTTAAAATGGTTGAGGTTGTAAACTGTAGTGAGTAAAATAGTGCAAGATATAAATTATAGTAGATAAAGAGTGGGTGAGTAAATTGACCGCAGAAAATATGTTTCACTACAGTGTCTTGGTTTTAAATCAAGTATAAGGTGGTTGCCAGGGAAATATTCCCAATTATGAATATACCCAAGTCAACTGGGTTTTATAGAGAATTTAATTAATAATACAATGAGGAATTAAAGAAAGAGAGAAAGAGTAAGAAAGGAATAAGTATGAAGGGCCTTAAGCCAACATGGCCTAGACCTGAGTCTTAAGAGAGAGATCAGTCAGTCAGTCTTTTATCACTCACCACAAGGTCTGTCTAAGCAAGGATTCTAGTGACAGAGTCTCCTCAGAGAGAGTTCCAGCCAGAGTCCTCCTCAAAGAGCCTTCCAGCCAGAGACTGTTTCAAAGGGCCTCTCTTAAGAGAGCCTCCAGAGGGACAGAGTCCCCTCAGAGGAGCTCCAGCGAGACCTCCTTAGAGATTGTCCTCCAAGAGCTTCCCTTCTCCAGAGCCTCTCTCAAGAGATCTCCCAAGGATCTTCCTCAAGCGATCTCCTCAAAAGGATCTTTCCAAAAGGATTCTGCTTTTTCTTATATAGGGGGTTTTCTCCTATGTCACCTCCCCTAAGCTCTTCCATCTACCAATCACAGTAGACGTTTTCCAAGGGACAGCCCATTCTGAATTTACTGCTGGGTCGACTAATCCCTTTAGTAAGTTTGAACTAGAAAAACTTCTGAATAAGTTTTCACCTCTTTGCTCCTGGCAAGTTTACAAGTTGCCTGACCTTTAATAGGTACTTAGCACCCCTTTGTATTACTTCTAAAAATAGGCATGGCTTAAAGAACGTTTTGCCTCACTATAAGTATGGGCGTAAGTACCCTCATTGTTTAGCAAGGAGTTTTTTCCCCTAAAGCAGTCTTAAGTACTGGTGGAGTAGAGGTCCTCCCATTTCTTGTCCAAGTAGAGTTCTCACATCCAAATGTGGAATGTTCCCAGTAGGGAATTGTTCCAATTGAGAATTCCCCAAGGTGGAAATTTTTAACATTCATAAGTCTGAGAAATTTCAAGATTTACAGAACTTCAGAAAAGGTTGTCAAGTGATGGCTTCAGAGTATCTGGAAATGACATTAAGGAGCAAAGCAATCTGATGATTCCTTCTTTTGACCTATTTTGACTCTGGGCGCATTTGAGACTATAGCCAGAGATGAAGGGTTTTCCAAATAATGCCTAAAATTAAAGTATGAGAAGAGGAGAGGTGGAGTCAAGATGGTGGCCTAGAAGGAGTAGAAGTTCAGACCCTTCCTAACCGATCATAAACTAAATGTTCCCAGAGGACTGAAAAACAAACTTAACAACAAGACAGAGCCAAGGAACCCTCCTGCTGGACTTAATTCAAAAGGTACACCCCCCAGAAAGCCTGAATCCGAGATCACTCAGGTTTAAGGGGAAGACAGAAGGAAGGTCCCAGGACCCATCCCCCTCCCACCCAGAGCGCTGAGACTCCCAGACCCCAGCAGCAGCGGGAACTTCTGGGTGGGCAAAGGTGATGGTCTGGAGGGCGTACATTGCAACCAGGGCTGGGATAAGTTCAGAGTCTCCAACACAGACGGTGGGGAAGAAGCTAGGGAAGGGAGCATAGACCTGGCAGCCTGGCCAGAGCTGTGGAGATCCTCCATATTTGCTCCACCCTTCCAGGAAGTTTTGGACTCAGAGCACACCCAGCCCAACTAAACTGAACTTAATCCCATCAAAAGTCTTCAGAACTCAGTGAAGTCCAGGCTCCCCACCCATCCTCAGTGACTGCTGGACTTTAATCCAATCAAAAACCTTCAGAGGACAGGGAAGCTCAAACCCCAACACACCTCCACCAGAGACTACACCAAGAGATCTGTTAATTCTCCAAGAGGGGAGACTGACAGAAGCCCCTAAACAAAAAAAAAAAAGAGAGGAGCAAGAGCACAGACAAATACGGGGAGTAAAGAAGGGGTGAATTTGAGCAAACAATAGAAAAAGAAGAAAGAAACTACAATAGACAGCTTCTACTCAGCAATCGGAACTGAGAGGAAGAGATTAGCAAACGATAAATCAGAAATCCCAGCGAATTGGATACAGGCTGTGGAAGAACTCAAAACAAAATTAAGAGAGGCTGAAGATAATTGGGAAAAGAACTTAAAAATTAAGATAAGTCATCTGGAAACAGAGGCACTTGAACTAAAATGAGAAAATAGTTTCTTGAAAGCCAAAATCAACCAGCTGGAAAATGAGGCAAAGGGGATGAAAGATGAGGTGAAGTAGATGAAAGATGAGAAAAAGGAGATGAAAGACGAGGTAAAGAGGAGGAAAGATGACCTCCAAAGAAAATCAGACCAGAAGGAGAGGGATGACCAAAAAGCCAGGGATGAAATTCAGTCTTTAAGAACCAGAATACAACAACTGGAATTAAGTGACCTCACAAGGCAACAGGACACTATAAAACAAAATGAAAAGAATGAAAAAATTGAGGAAAATATGAAGCATCTCATTCACAAAACAGAAGACTTAGAGAATCATTCGAGAAGAGACATTTTAAGAATCATAGGTCTACCAGAAGACCATGACAAAAGAAAAAGGCTGGACATAATACTACAGAAAATTATTCAGGAAAACTGTCCCGTTATCCTAGAACAAGAGGGGAAAGTGGAGATTGAAAGAATACACAGATCACCTCCTGTATTTAATCCCCAACTGACAACACCCAGGAATGTTATAGCCAAACTCAAAAACTATCAGACCAAAGAAAAGATATTACAAGCTGCCAAGAAGCAGCCATTCAGATACCACGGAAACATAGTGAGGATAACTCAGGATCTGGCTGCATCCACACTGAAGGACCGAAAGGCATGGAATATGATATTCCGGAAAGCAAGGGAGCTAGGTCTACAACCAAGAATCAACTACCCAGCAAAACTGACTATATTCTTACAGGGAAAAGTATGGTCATTCAACACAATAGAAGAATTCCAAGCATTCGTAAAGAAAAGACCAGACCTGAACAGAAAATTTGATGTCCAAGCACAGAACTCAAGAGAATCATCAAAAGGTAATTAGAAAAGAGGGGAAAAAGAAAAAACAAAACAACAAAAAAAATTTTTTTAAAGAGACTCAATAACTTAAAATATGTATCCCTATAAGAACATAGGTCATTGGTAAAGCTTAAAAACTGTTGCTATCACCTGGGCAGCTAGAAGAATTACACTTAGAGGGAACAGTGACAAACTGTATAGGATGAAAGGACAAGACATAAATAGGTATATAGATATATGCATGCATAAATACATATACGTATGTGTATATATGTACATATATACATACACAACCAGAACTAAAAAAAAAAAAGAGGCTAATACTAAAAGAAATGGGAAAAGAAACAAATGGGTGTAAATTGATATGTTACAAAGTAGCTCATGGCAGGAGGAGGGAGAACATAGATATACTGGAAGGGTAAAGAGGTTGAAGAGGTTGGAGATAGGAAATACTCAACTACTCAAAGAGGGAAGAACAACCCAATCCATTGGGGCAGAGAATAAATTTGCACCCTATAGGAGAGTAGAAGGGTAAAAAACGGACTGGTGGGGAGGGAAGCAGTACAAGGGAGGGAGAGGGCGGGGGAGAATTTTAAAAAGACTACAGGAGAAAAGAAGGGGTGGAATAAGAAGGGAGGGTGGTAGAAAGGGAAGTAAAATAAAGGTGGGAACTAGGGGGACTGATTATAAACAAACCCTGGTATAGAAGGAAATAGTGAAAGAAGAAAAGGCAGGACCAGGAGTAGAAATCAAAATGCTGGGAAATACACAGCTAGTAATCATAACTAAATGTGAATGGAATGAACTCACCCATAAAATGCAAGCGAATAGCAGAGTGGATTAGCATCCAAAACCCTACCATATGCTGTCTGCAGGAAACACACATGGGGAAGGTAGATTCGCATAGGGTGAAAGTAAGAGAATGGAGCCAAATGTATTGGACATCAACTGATTAAAAGAAGGCAGGAGTCGCAATCATGAGATCTGTTAAAGCCAAAGTAAAAATAAATTAGTTAAAAGAGATAGGGAAGGTAACTACATCCTGATAAAAGGCAGTATAGACAATGAGGAAATATCTGAACCCAATATGTATGCACCAAATGGCATAGCATCCATATTTTTAAAGGAGAAACTAGAGGAGCTCAAAGATGAAATAGACAGAAAAACTATACTAGTGGGAGATCTGAACCTTCCTCTATCCGAACTAGATAAATCAAACCAAAAACTAAACAAGAAAGGGGTGAGAGAAGCAAATGAAATCTTAGAAAAATTAGAGTTAGTAGACATGTGGAGAAAAATAAATAGGGACAAAAAGGAATACATCTTCTTTTCAGCACCACATGGTACAATGTTACAAGGGAATCACTTTAAAAGACTGATATATATTAATTTAAGGTCGCCAAGGAATCAGCTATGTAATTCCTAAATGAAAAACTCAAGTCAGCCGTCAGCCTTTTTTGGAGTTTAATTACAATAGGAGCAAGAAAGGAATTAGAGATATATAGAGAGAGAGAAAGGGGAGAGAAGGGAATAGGGCTTAAATACCCCTTCTGTTTAGGCTGGGCCAAAAGGCCCAAGCCCTTAGATAGCTGGGGCAAAGAAAAGAGATCAGTCCCTATTACTCACGTGTCCAAAATGGAGAAACAGTCTCAGAGGCCCCCACCTTCAGCTTCCTTCAGAGCAAGCTTCCTCAGAGCCCAGGAACCACACCGCTCCAAAAACTCCCCCCCTTCTGTCTCCAGACCCTCCTATCTTTAAGGACACCATCCAAGTTGCCTCCCCTCAGTCCTCACATCTACCAATCACTCTTCATCAATTTCCCTGTCAATGGAGGCTCTCGCTTAACCCAGGACCGCCCAGAGGTTTCTGGCTTTTTGCACATGTCTGTTGAAGGTCATATTTTCCAATGATTAAATCTATACTCCTTTGCTACAGCCCTTTCTAAATCCTGTTAACTTGAGTATGGTAGAGATTGGAATAATTAAATTTTGATCTAGGCTGCAGCCCTTACTCAATCCTATTAGGACTGAATAGGGTGGAGATTTATTCCAAGTATCTCCATTGTATAAATTCTAAATCAATCATGACTCAAAGAAATTCCTGTTCTATGCTTAAGCATAGGTCAAAGTCCTTTCCATTGTTCAGCAAAGGGTTTCTGTCCTAAAGTAATCTTAAGAAGGGAAGAGAAGGAACCTCCCATGCCAATGGAGTTCCCATTCCAATAGACTATCAGTAAGAAATTTTCCAAGTATGAAATATCCCAATGGTGAAATTTTCAACAATTATAAGTCTAAGGAAATTTGAGGTTTACAATCCCCCCTGATGATCATTGGGAGACTAGTCTCCCCATTGATCATTTAACATAATCATTTTGTAGTTCTAAATTCACTTCTAACTAAAGATATACACAATATTCAATTTTCTAGGAGAAATTAGAATAGTGAGAGAGGAAATAGAAAAGAAAAGAAAGCAAAACCAATGTTTGCTAGGCGCATTGACAGAAAGCCAAATTAGGGGCAGTCCCTTTTGGCATAAATGTTACAATAAATGTTCAATCAAAAGTTCAGTCCAATCAATCACATCCAAAGTTCATTCTTGATCTTCTTGATGAAGTGTAGGTTTTTGGCATCTTTCTGCAAAAGTTCATTCTCTGGATATAAAAGTTTCAAGCTTCTTTCTTGAAGATCTTTTCTCGAACAAAATCAAAATCTTTGAAAATTTTTTATAACAGTAAAATCTTAAACAAAAGTCTTGGATTTTTATAAAAATACAATCTCAAACAAAAAAATTCAAAAATTCTTAGATTTTAAATTAAAATACAATCCCCCCTGAAGTAAGTATTTAAAAAAATATATCAAGTTTAGCTCAGAATGCAATGTTCAGTTATGGGGGTGTATGTGTCAATTATCAAAAGAATAGAAAAATAATCAAAAACATAAGAAAAATTCAAAATAGGCCTTGTATAGGTCCAGTTTAAAGTAATTTCTATCCCACAAGTATGTAGGACAGAATACAGTAATATTTCACTTAGCCATTTGTAGCCAAGACTACAGGAAGTTGCCATAATATAAGAAGGAAAGAATTAGAATTCTATTTTGATGGGGAAATGTCATTCCCTTGTCTGATTTTTTTCCTTCAGAGATATAGGGAGCCAGCATGATAGTCAAGCTTTGTACTTGTTTGAGTACTTCAAAAGGAGTGTAGATACAAGGAAGTCCTACGACTTAAACATAAGTTAAGCGTCGCAACCTTGAGTCTCACTTTAATATTTCATGTGTGCTCTATTGGCACTATTCAGGTTTAGTCTGTGCTCCTTGTTTTTATCCCTTTTCCTGGAATCAGACACAAACATTAATCACAGTCCTATAATATTTTATCAATAAATGGCAGGTTCCCATAGTTTAAAGCTTTTAGGCATATATTGATATTATAGCAAGAGTATATATATTAACTTGTATTACTGCAGGGAAAAAAATATTAATATTAATTATGTGTACCTTCAGTACAAAAAATGAGAAAAAAAAATCAAATATTCTGATCAAAAAATAAAAGAAAAGAAATAAGAAAAAATAAGAAAAAAAATCAGTAATTCAATATATTCTTGAAAGAAAAAAAACCAGCATCCATTTGTCTATGGATTATTATCTCCAATTCTTATGATAAGATAGAGTCACAATTCATATGATAAGATAGAGTTAATCAGTCTCAGCAGAAGATGCTTTCTTCACATGTGAGCAGTGAATCCAAGAGTCTCTTTCTCCAATCTTTATAGATGTTGGAGTAGTTAATAATATTTGGAATGGTCCTTCCCATGAAGGTTCAGTTGCTCCAGTTCGCTTGAAATTCTTGATATAAACTTTATCTCCTGGGTTCAGGTCATGCAGAGAAAAGTCTAATGGTCCAGCTTGTACTGCAGCTCCGGATTCATGAAGTTCACGTAGTTTGTGCTGTAACTCCTGTATATAGGAAGCAATAGTAATATCTCCCCCTAATAGCGATGTATAAGCCGGGGAGAAAGGCTTAGCCTGTATAGGCGGATGTCCAAAAAGCATCTCAAATGGTGAAATATGTAAGTCTCCTCTAGGCCTGCTTCTAAGATAAAATAGGGCCAGAGGGAGAATTTCAGGCCATTTTAAATGGGTCTCAGTGCATAATTTGCCAATCATAGTCTTAAGTTCTTTATTCATCCTCTCCACTTGGCCTGAGCTCTGGGGGTGATATGGAACATGGAATTTTGGAGTTATCCCCAAGCAAGAATATATTTGATTTAAGACAGAATCGGTAAAATGACTCCCTCTATCGGAGTCAATACGTGCTGGTAGGCCAAAACGAGGAATAATTTCTTTTAAAAGTATCTTTGCAACAAAATCTGCTGTGGCTCGGGTCGTAGGAAATGCTTCCGGCCATCTGGTTAGTTGATCTACAATTACTAGACAAAATTTATAACGTCCAGCTTTTGGCATTGTAATGAAATCTATCTGTAGATGTTCAAAAGGTGTGTAAGCCAGAGGACGTCCCCCAAAGGCTTTTCCACGATATGCATGTTGGTTATATGCCTGGCAAATAGGGCAGGCTGAACATACTTTAGAGGCTACAGTAGTTATACCAGGGGCTATCCATACTCTCTTGACAGAGTCCACGATGCCCTGGGTGCCAAAATGACCATTTTTATGAATAGATTGGCAAATTTGGTTATAGAAACTTCTAGGGAGCAGGGGTTTTCCTTCAGGTGACACCCATACTCCATTAATTTGTTTTGCTTTAAATTTTTGTTTCCATTTTTCCACTTCCTTTTCATTATAGGAGAGTGATAAATTTAAATTATCAGTGGTTGTTAATGTTAAAATTAATCCAGGTCCTTCTATGGCTGCTAGTTTTGCAGCGGCATCTGCTCGGTCATTTCCTCTAGAGACAGGGTCAGAGCCACCTGTATGGGCAGAGCAATGAACTACAGCTAGGGCTTTAGGCAGTTTGAGAGCAGAAAGAACTTCATTAATAATTTCTGCATTAGCTATGGATTTTCCAGCTGAGGTTAAAAATCCTCTTTGGAGCCATAGCATCCCGACTGAGTGACAAATGCCGAAAGCATATCTAGAATCTGTATAAATTGTTGCCTTTTTATCCTTGGCAATTATACAAGCTTGTTTTAGAGCTATGAGTTCTGCTCCTTGAGCGCTAATGTTAGAAGGTAGTGAAGCTGACCATTCAGTGGCAAATTCTGAGACTACGGCAGCTCCAGTGTAACGTATGCCATCCCTCATAAAAGAGGAACCATCGGTAAATAAAATCAGATCTGCATTTTCTAAGGGAGTGTCCAAGAGATTATCTCGAGGCTTTTCTGCCATGGACACTAATGTTTCACAGTTATGTAGTGGTTCTCCTGAAGTGGGTAAATCTGGAAGCAAGGTGGCAGGGTTAAGAGTTGAACAGCGTTTCAAGGTAATATTTTCACTATTTAATAAGGTTATTTCATACCTTGTAATTCTCTGATCCGAGAATGCCTGTGTTCTATGTTTTACCAATAATGCTTCAATCTCATGTGGGCACATTATTGTTAATGGACATCCCAATACTAAATCAACGGTTTTTGTTACTAGTAAGGCTGTAGCAGCTACTCCTCTAAGGCATGGTGGTGCTCCTGCTGCTACTGGGTCTAGTTGGGCAGAATAATAAGCAATTGGGCGCTGAGAAGGTCCCAAAGTCTGAGTTAACACACCAGAGGCTACTCCTCTTCGCTCATGCACATATAAAGTAAATGGCTTGTTGTAATCTGGGATGCCTAGAGCAGGGGCAGACATGATAGCCTTTTTCAGATCTGTTAGAGCTGACAAGTGTTCAGGCTCTAATTTGAGGGGTTCAGGAACTGAATCCTTTGTTAATGCTATAAGGGGTTTAGTGATTTCCCCATAGCAAGGAATCCATTGTCTACAAAACCCTGTTGCTCCTAAAATTGCTCTCAGCTGTTTCTTAGTGGTAGGAGCACTCAATTTTTGAATGTTCTCAATTCGTTTTGGAGAAATATAACGAGCACCCGCAGTCAAGATGAATCCCAAATATTCTACTTTTTGGAGACACCATTGAACTTTATCCTTAGAGATTTTATGTCCTCTTTTGTGCAATTCCAAAAGAAGGTGTTTGCTATCTTCTTGACATGTTTCTGCATCTGTTGAAGCCAAGAGTAGATCATCTACATATTTGATTAATTTGCTATTTTTAAATGTTATATTGTCTGTGTCTTGGCTCAAAATTTGCTCAAATAAGCTCGGACTTTCGACATAACCCTGTGGCAGCCGACACCAGGTATATTGTGAGCCCTTCCAGGTGAAAGCAAAAATATGCCTGGAGTTTTCATGTATTGGTATGGAAAAGAAAGCTGAACACAAGTCTACTACTGTAAAGTATGTAGCTGTGCTAGGAATAGATGAAATAATAGTATGTATGTTAGAAACTACGGAGTGTCTCTTTATAACGTGATTATTCACTGCCCTTAGATCCTGTACGAATCTATAGATGTGTTTGCCATCGGGTCCTTTTTTTGGTTTTTTAATTGGCAGGATGGGCGTGTTGTATTCAGATTTGCAAGGGATTATTATTCCCTGTTCTATTAATGAGTTAATAACTGGTGTAATACCCTCAATTGCCTCCTTTGAGAGGGGATACTGAGGGATAGAAGGAGGTGGGCTAGATTTAGTTTTTATCTGCACAGGAACAGCAGATTTAAGTAAGCCTACGTCAGAAGAAGATGTGGCCCAAAGAGACTCCGGTATATCTTTAGGTATTTCAAAAATGGAAGGTTCTTTTGCCTCCTGGTTTTCCGAGAGAAGTACAGGGAGTAAATTTAAAGATTCCTCTGGTACTTCTAATGATAATGAGCCATCTGGGGAGCAGGTTATTGTGGCTCTGAGTTTGCATAGAAGGTCCCTCCCCAGCAAATTTAAAGGGGAGTCAGGCATCAAAAGGAAGGAGTGTTGTACCTCTAGGGGTCCTACAGACACCATTCTAGGAGGAAGTCTTTTAACTCTTTGGGTTATTCCTGATACTCCCATTACATTCTCTGAGCCAATAGAATAACATTGTAAATCAGGTGTTCTCTTTAATACAGACCAGGAAGCTCCGGTGTCTAATAGACAATCATAATAGGTGTTACCCACTTTTAAGGTAACATGGGGTTCATTAGTATGGGGAGGGCAGTGGATAGGGACAACGGGTAGTAGGACATCAGGGTCTGGGAAATCAAAGGTTGTATCCTCTGATTCCTGTGCCCCAGCCCCCCCCGGGCACCATCATTGTGTTTGGGATATTCCTTGGGCACCCCCCTGAAGGGCACCTCTCTGAGGGTCATTAGTACCTCGAGTAATTTTTGGACGAGCGCCATTTCTCATATATTGTTGAGTATTATCATTAAAATTTTCTTCAATTTGAGCATTGTCATTAAATTCCCAATTCCTATTTCTATAATTCTGGTTTCTAAAGTTCTTATTTCTATATTCATTATAGTTATTTCCATAGTCATTATTATAATTTCTAGAATTCTGGTTTCTATAACCATTATCATAATTTCTATAGTTATTATTTCTAAAACCATTATTAAACTGTGTATTCCTTCCAAACATCTTAAGAAAGGTTCTACATTCCATCATTTTGTGGCCCTTCTTCTCACAGAAGTGGCAAGTAATGGATTGATAATTGGATTTCTGGAGAGGGGCAATTGTCGTTGGTTCATTATCATGCCCACTTTCTAATTTAGTTATCCTATCTATTACACATCTCATTTTTTTCTTCATTTCCTCCATGTCATCATTATTCTCTTTCTCCTTTTCTTCGTTTCCCTTAAAAACATATATAGCTGTTTTTCGCAATTCTTCAAGGTCCATATCTGACCATCTTGGGCATTGTGTTTTAAAATAATTTTTAATTACTTTGCATGAATTATTTACAAAGATTCTTCTAACTTGTCTTAAACTATTCTCTTTATTTAAGTCCCAATCTAAGTATCTGTCCCCAAACTCGATAATTCTGTCCATAAATCTGGAGGGTGTTTCGTTTTCCTTTTGCTTAATTTTTTCCAGTTCCATCCACTTATCTGTACTGTCCGCACATTCCTTCATGGCTGTGAGGATGGCCTCTCTACAACGGTATAGTTGTAGATAGTCCTCAGGATTATTATAGTCCCATTCGGGATCCTGAGATGGCCAATGTGCTGCATTACGCCCCCGGGTTTTGTTGACATGAGCAATTATTTTATTTTTTTCACGTTCACTTAAAAAAGCCTGTAGTAAGCTCTCAACGTCCTTGTAAGACGGATTATATTGAAAAAATATGTCTCCCATCTTTTTTGTTACTAGAAAAGGATCTTGTTCATATGTGGGGATATTTCGTGTAAATTCATTTATTTCTTGGGGAGTAAACGGTATCCTATGTCTTAAAGTCACCACATCCCCATTTCGTCCTATTTCAGGTACTTCTCTTAGAGGAAACAGGCCTCTAGTTGAATTTTGCACCTGTGGGTCAGTTTGACAAGGACAGGTTTCTCTAGGAGGACAAGATCTCCCTTGCATTGGAATTTGGTTTTCTGTAGGAGAAGGAACATGAGAAGCTGGGATTGCAGGGGAAGGGTTTTGGGGATTAAATTCAGACAAGATTTGCACTGCACGAGAGAAGCAGTCTGTTAACTGGGCTATAGGGAAGGTGTTTTCCATCTCTATTTCAGGGAAGGAAATTTCCTCATTCAAAGGTTCAGAAACAGGTCTGTTTCTGGTAGAGTGGTTTTTTGCCAATTGATCCTGTAAGAAACTTTTTAGATCTTCTAATTGGGCTTGCATTTTATCCTCAATTTTTCCTATTTTATCTTCCATATTTCCCATTTTATCCTCAATATTTCCTATTTTATTCTCAATATTTCCTATTTTATCCTCAAGTTTTTCTATTTTATTCTCAATATTTCCTATTTTATCCTCAATTTTTTCTATTGTATCCTCAATTTTTTCTATTTTATCCTCAATTTTTTCTATTTTATCCTCAATATTTTCTATTTTATCCTCAATATTTTCTATTTTATCCTCATTTTTTTCTATTTTATCCTCAACATTTTCTATTTTATCCTCAATATTTTCTATTTTATCCTCATTTTGTTTTATTTTATCCTCATTTTGTTTTATTTTATCCTCATTTTGTTTTAATTTATCCTCATTTTGTTTTATTTTATCCTCATTTTGTTTTATTTTATCCTCAATATTTTTTATTTTTTCATCTCTAAATATAGTATTGAGGAGTACAAAAATGACAGTACCTATTAATATAAAAATTTGGAGGTATCCTTCATTCCTCAATGCCCCTACTTCTTCAGCTGCCATATAATTGTCAAAGAATGTAGTACTCATTTTTATATGTATATTTTGTAATTTCACAAAACACGTGGGGAGCAGGGCAAAGCAACAAACTTTCCACAGGGTTTTTTTTTTTCTAATCCAGGAAGTTGTTCCTTAAGGGAAAGGATATTTAGAAACAGTTCTTCCAGCCAGGACTTTAGAGTCCTGTTGCTGAGATTTAAAAACAGCTGTTTTCTGTCTATCAGAGTCACACAGCTGGGAAGTATCTGAGGTCCGATTTGAACCCAGGACCTTCTGCCTCTAGGGCTGGCTCTCAATCCGCTGAGCTACCCAGCTGTCCCTTAAGATTAAAGGGAAGAAAAAGAAAAAACTGCTGATTCCAATTTAACTTAAGGAGAAAAGAGAAAAAGTTTTTTATACTCACGTGTTCTAGCAGCTGTGTCTTTAAGCCAAGTTTTTTTGTTAAAAAAAAAAGAACTAAGTGGTGAAACAGTATAGTAAAAAGGCAAGGAAAAAGTTTTATTGAGAGGATTCTTTAGACTCCCGTGTGGTCAGCCACAATGTTACAAGGGAATCACTTTAAAAGACTGATATATATTAATTTAAGGTCGCCAAGGAATCAGCTATGTAATTCCTAAATGAAAAACTCAAGTCAGCCGTCAGCCTTTTTTGGAGTTTAATTACAATAGGAGCAAGAAAGGAATTAGAGATATATAGAGAGAGAGAAAGGGGAGAGAAGGGAATAGGGCTTAAATACCCCTTCTGTTTAGGCTGGGCCAAAAGGCCCAAGCCCTTAGATAGCTGGGGCAAAGAAAAGAGATCAGTCCCTATTACTCACGTGTCCAAAATGGAGAAACAGTCTCAGAGGCCCCCACCTTCAGCTTCCTTCAGAGCAAGCTTCCTCAGAGCCCAGGAACCACACCGCTCCAAAAACTCCCCCCCTTCTGTCTCCAGACCCTCCTATCTTTAAGGACACCATCCAAGTTGCCTCCCCTCAGTCCTCACATCTACCAATCACTCTTCATCAATTTCCCTGTCAATGGAGGCTCTCGCTTAACCCAGGACCGCCCAGAGGTTTCTGGCTTTTTGCACATGTCTGTTGAAGGTCATATTTTCCAATGATTAAATCTATACTCCTTTGCTACAGCCCTTTCTAAATCCTGTTAACTTGAGTATGGTAGAGATTGGAATAATTAAATTTTGATCTAGGCTGCAGCCCTTACTCAATCCTATTAGGACTGAATAGGGTGGAGATTTATTCCAAGTATCTCCATTGTATAAATTCTAAATCAATCATGACTCAAAGAAATTCCTGTTCTATGCTTAAGCATAGGTCAAAGTCCTTTCCATTGTTCAGCAAAGGGTTTCTGTCCTAAAGTAATCTTAAGAAGGGAAGAGAAGGAACCTCCCATGCCAATGGAGTTCCCATTCCAATAGACTATCAGTAAGAAATTTTCCAAGTATGAAATATCCCAATGGTGAAATTTTCAACAATTATAAGTCTAAGGAAATTTGAGGTTTACAACATTCACTAAAATTAACCATGTATTAGGGCATAAAAACATTACAAACAAGTGCAAAAGGGCAGAAATAATAAATGCAACCTTCTTAGACCACAATGCAATGAAAATAATAATTAGTAAGGGTACATGGAGAGATAAATCAAAAATTAATTGGAAATTAAACAATATGATTCTCTAAAACCGGCTAGTTAAAGAACAAATCGTAGAAACAATAATTTCATTGAAGAAAACGACAATGGTGAGACATCCTTTCAAAACCTATGGAATGCAGCCAAAGCAGTACTTGGGGAAATTTATATCCCTGAGTTCATATGTAAACAAATTAAGAAGGGCAATTAACTTAATTGAGAGGTCAATCTATTGGGCATGGAAATTAAAAAACTAGAAAGTGAACAAATTAAAAATCCTCAGATGAAGACTAAATTAGAGATCCTAAAAATCAAAGTAGAAATCAATAAAATTGAAAGTCAAAGAACTATTGATTTAATAAATAAGAATAGAAGCTACTACTTTGAAATAACAAATAAAATAGACAAAGTACTGGTCAATCTAATTAAAAAAAAGGAAAGAAGAAAACCCAATTGACAGTATCCAAGATAAAAAGGGAGACCTCACCTCTAATGAAGAGGAAATTAAGGTAATCATTAAAAACTATTATGCCCAATTATATGGCAATAAATATGGCAATCTAGGTGATATGGATGAATATTGAATAATGTATGAAAATGACCAAATCAAATAATGTTTAAAAAAAATAAAGTATGAGAAGAACTCCAGGATGAAAAGCAGAAGAGAATAGGAATTGGGGGCAGGGGGGAGTGGGAGATGCCTAAGATGTGGTATTTTTAGCAGAAATCTCAAAATATAGCATCAAAAGTCTTGGTAGTGCTGCTTATACAGATAGAGTGATTTGACTAAAATGTAAATTTTGATCAATTTTAAATTAATTGTTAATTAACTGATTATTTAATTGTTCCTGCTCATTACGAATGTGGAATTCAGAAGCCAAAATCACTAGAAAATGTCATTTTGGATTCTTCTGACAACTCATGTCAATTACATTTCATAATACTGTTTCTTAGGTTATGATTAATGGAATGTGTTAACTGAAATTCTGTTGAATTATGAAGATTCTGTTTTTATTTTGGTAAGGATTAAGTATAAATCATAATGCTTTCTGGCTTATAAAACTTTCCTCAGAACAGTATTTGTGAGGTAAGGTGTGGAAAAATTATTTCCATTTTACAGATAAGAAAACAGGCCTATTTACATCAAGTTGGTGGTTTCTTAGTTTCAGAGCTTGAATTTATCCAAAGATACATTTAAATGATGATGAATTAGATATATCTTTTTTTTAATCCAGAATTTCCTTGTCTTTGTATGGATTTATTCTCTGAAATTGTACATTTCTGTTAGAAGCACAAAAATTAGGTAGTAACTTTTAAGCTCCTAACTTCATCTAAAAATATCCTACAATCATCTTTTTTGAAGAAGTGTTACAAACATTTAAAAGTTTTGCTGCCTTTTGTATTTTGTCAGTGTATTTCTTTCCTTTCCCTCCTCCTTCCCACTGAATCTTTCCTTGTAGCAATAAAAATAGTTAAAGAAAACCAGCCTACCAAAGATTTCGACTGGTAGCATATACAACATTAAACTGTTCCATCTACCAAAAAAAGTGAGGTGTATTTCATCATCCATTCTTGACCTTTCATTTAATTTTAGTTCAACTGACGTTTATTGTAGATATAATACACATTATACCATCATTTACACTCTCATACATCTCACTCAAATACAATTACACATCATTTACATTCTCATTAACACTTGGTTTCATCTGCATTGGTTTATGCAAGTATTTCCATATTTCTTTGAAATCTACTTTTTTTGTTTGTTTGTTTCTAATGGCACAATACCATTCCAGTGCATTCATAAGCCACAGTTTTTGTTCAACCATCCTCCAGGAAGAAGACCCATTTTTTTCCTACTTTTTAATTACCACAAAAAGTTATGTTCACAATATTTTCATATAATTGAGTTTTCTTTCTGTATTTCATCTATTACCTAGTAGTTGGATCAGCCACATCATAAATAATTTTGTAAATTTCTGTACATAATTTGAAACTTTTCTAGAAATTTGGGGGGTAATTCACAGCCTTACTGACAATGTGTTAGTGTATAGAACTTCCCATGGTCACTTTAATATTGACAGTTTCCATCTTTTGAAAAATTGCTGGGTATGAAGTAAAACCTCACAGTTTTTTAAATTTATCTCTCTAAACTTGCATTTGTTTTTTTGAAAACTCTTAGATCATATATTTTTATAGCCATCTTTACATTTTAGAAGTCAGCAATTTCATTTCCTTCTTGGGAATATTGGAATTTTATTTCACTTTAGGTGGTATGCAATTAGTTGCCTGTACATTAAGGTAGTTGCTTTAAAAGCTTGTAAGTGGTTGATTCATTTTAGTTATTTAAAATTTTTAAATTAATATCTTTTGTTTCTATATCAGCAATCGTAACAAAAGAAAAAAAGGCTGTTCAACAAAACGTTTAGTCAATGAACATATCAACTTAGACTGACAGTAAATGTAGTGTATCACATCCATAGTTGTCCAAAAAGGATAAAGGGGGTTAGTAGCTTTTCTTACCTCTTTTCCAAGGCTCCCTTTGGTCATTATCATTATACTCAATTAGGCTGTGTTTATTTCTTCCTTTTACAGGGTTGTCATTGTGTGTATCATTTTCCTAGTTCTGCTTCCTTCGCTTTCCTTTAATTCATATGCCTTCTTATGCTTCTCTGAACTTTTCATATTCATCTTTGCCATGTAGCACAGCAAAAGTTAATTACATTTTTGTTCTGTAAAGATTAAAATCAATATTCAATACTCCAAGTATTATTTTAATAGTATTCATTGAAATCCACTTAGAGCTAAGAGGAATTAAAAAAACTCTAGCAAACACCCCCAAACTCCCTCCTTCCCGCTAGTCTGAGTCAGAGAGAGCCTACATGGGTGGAAACAGAAACTCAAAACTCCCTCCAAGTATGGAGATACACAAACAGGAAAAGGAAAAGGGGATTGTGGGAAATGTCTCTAGGGTTCAAGATTCTAAATCAATACAGTTCCAATATTTGACTATTCCTTGGTTGATAGTTACGTATTTTGTTTCTAGTTGTTTGTTATTACTAACTAATTCTTAAATCAGTGTTGAGCAAACTTTTTGTTTTAACTTGTAGCTCAGTGATACATTTGCTGAAAGTAAAGTAAATCAACCACAATTCTGCCATCTAGTTCAAATCTTAGGAAGACAGCCATAGTATCTGACTACATTTCTTGTCTTAGGAATTCTTACGTTACTGGTATATATGTAATATTTTTATACCAGAGATTGTCGTAATTCATTTTAATTGATGCATTTTTCTTGATCTTTAATGTATGAAAAAATACTAGTTATTAGCATGCTTCATGTTTAGAGTTTGGGGTTAGAATATTATGGATCAAATAAAAATCAAAATTTGAGATTTTTGTAGTTGAGTAGTTTTTATTCTTCTGGATAACTGGCTAAGGTTGCTTAAACTAATACTGATTTTTATCTTTATAGTAAAAAATACAGAGTTTTTACAACAAGCTGCTTTAGAGGAATATGGGCCAGAGCTTCATGTGGCTTTGAGAAGTCGAAGAGATGAGTTACACTATTTGAGGAAACTTACTGAATTACTCTTCCCTTATATTTTGCCTCCCAAAGCAACAGACTGCAGGTATTGGGAGTTTTTATAACAATATTTGCATATCCTTTTCCCTTGCTATTTCTGATTATGGTAGTCATAGAATATAATTAGAGATTGTCCTAAACATTTTTTATTTTCAAAATATTCATCAGATATTAAGATACCAATTTAAGTGTTAAACTTGAATGGTATTCACCTTATCGTTGATATCATGGCACTCTTAATCAAAGATAAAGCTATTATTTAAAATGAATTTGTGTTGGTAAGGTAATCATCCTTCCAATTTTTAGAAAATTCTCAAATAGTTTTAAGCAACTCTGTAGGCACTAGGAACTTTGTTACTAGACCTAAGAAACATTCTAAAAAAGGTCATTTTCCTATGTCCTGGAAGGATTGTGTTTAAAACAACCCTGAGAGATCACTATCTAACTTTTCTTAATAGTTTATGTGGGAGATTCCACAATTTATCTTTCTAATGAGTTTTCTTAGGTGGAAGGTTTACTTTTTAATATTTAACCTATTTACTACTATGAAAATAATTTTCTGTTAGATTTTAATTTATATAGCATATTGTAGTCCCAAATTATGTCACAATTGTATAACTTATTTTTTACTTCTTTTCTTTTTCTAGATCCCTGACTTTACTTATAAGAGAGATCCTGTCTGGTTCTGTTTTTCTTCCCTCTCTGGATTTCCTAGCTGATCCAGTAAGATTGAAGCACTAAAACTGAAATAAAAGTTTTATTCCCTGTGTCAGAGTAATATTTTTTGCATATCTTCTGCAAAGAATGAGAGACATGTTACTATAGTTCTTTAGAAAATTGTCCCTTTTGGGCACATCACTGAAAATATTTTGCCACTGTCTCATTTGTTTCTTAATTGGATTGACATAGAAACTTTCATAATTTGAGATGTCTTCCAGGATTCTGGGCAGAATACAATGAATTTTCAGCTTATTTCTTTTGTTATAGCAACCTATGTTTATTATTTCCCATTAGGATACTGTGAATCATTTACTTATCATCTTCATAGATGACAGTCCAGTGAGTATTGACAATTTTAGAAAGCATTTCAAATTGTATTGCATTTTGTTTCATATTAACCAAATGAAATAAGAATTTTATTGAATTGGTTCATTCTCTTTTTTGTAGCCTGAAAAAGCAACAGAACCTGCTTCCTCTTTGGTTCCTTTTTTGCAGAAATTTGCAGAGCCTAGAAATAAAAAGCCTTCTGTAAGTAGGGAAAGTACTTTTATTTATAACAGATTATTTTATTGCTTTGAGTATAAAGAAAAATTACAGAGTATTTGACTGTCTTACACCTTGTTTCAAGGTACTGAAGTTAGAATTGAAGGAGATTAGAGAACAGCAAGATCTTTTGTTTCGCTTCATGAATTTTCTGAAACAAGAAGGAGCAGTACATGTGTTACAGTTTTGTCTGACCGTGGGTGAGATTTACCTTTATGCTTACTGAATATGCTTTTTAACTAAAAAAAAAATTATTTTTTGAGTGAGCAGGTAAGATTTTGTTACAAAGGTACTCCACTTGTGTAGCACTGAAATGTTGTAAAATAACACATCACCCACCACTTTTTCTGACGTGCACACTTCTGCATGTTAAAATTTGGCCTCTAATTAGCTACAGCCAAATCTTATTAGAAAAAAAAAAGCAAACAACCCATTACAACAAAATGTTCAATATGATTAAAAAAATACATATATATGCCCAAGATTCTAAGTGGTAGTATTTTGTTAATTTTGCCATGGTATAATTCTCTTTTACAGGAAAAATTCAGTCATAGAATGCTTTCTTTCAGTCTTTCCAATAGAATTACCTTTCCTTTTGAATCCCTCAAGGAAAATAACAATGTTCTGGTTCTTTTGTTATCAGGAAAATGTTAATTGAAGGAGTAGAGGAGAGTACTCTTAATTATTCAGTAAGATTTAAAAATTTATGTTCCTTATGGGGTAAAATGTGGAATGGTGTTGGAAAGAATTAACTTTGGAATTGGTACTTGGATTGTGCCTTTGTTTCTTCCGCTGGAGCCCAGCTCACCATTCAGCAGTTTAACCTGTGTGGTCTCATAAGGCACTTAAATTTTCATTTCTTCATTTGTAAAATTAAAAAGTTAGACTAGATTGTTGGTTCTTTCAAGCTCCAAAAGACTTTGATCTTGTGGATAGAATATAACTTTTTATTGTCTTTTGGTTACAGGGAAAAGATAAAGCAACATTGGGCAATATTTGGGGGAAATTAAAGAATTTTGTTACCCATGGCAATATCACAAATAATTATAATATAGATAAGGATTAGAGAAAAGCAATTTTTGTACTAGATGAATTTGTTACATCCTCCTGATCCAGTTGGTGACCACCTTAATAGAATAGGACTTTGCTTATTTTACAGCAAAATCCTTTGTTCACAATAATTTTGTTCGTTGTGCTAATTTTTTAAAAAAGACCATTGACTTAAAGATGCTAATTTCATTACAGTAAAAGTTTTGCAATAGTATTTTTGTTAACAAAATTAAAAAAACCTGTAGCTCATTTTCACATTACATTAAATTGTAACATTGAGTTATTTAACTGGTGAAGGGAGCATACCTGGAATGTCAGTTCCTGGGGAAGCTGAGCCTGTTGGCTCTCTTAAAGTTGGGTATCCTGAGGTACAGTAGATTGTCTTGATTGGGTGTTTGCACTAAGTTTGCCATTAATGTGGTGAGCCCCTGGGAGCAAGAGTCATACCAGATTTTGTCAGGAGGGGCAAATGGCCCAAATTGCAAATACAATAGATCAAAGCTCCCATGGATTGTCATTACTGGGATTTGTCTAGTGAGTAGAACTTACATTTATGGCCTGAAAGAGATGGGGAGACCACATATCTTTTAACTAAAAAAAAAATTCCCCACACTCTTATTTGACATTATTCTTTAACCATTTAATCCTTTTTTCTCTACCCTTTCTGTAACTCCACTAGTCCTTGCAAAACCCAGTTTTTAAAAGTGTAATTCAGATATGAGGAATATGTTGAAAAAGTGTAATGTTTAAAAGTGTAATTCAGATATGAGTCAATGTTGAAAAGATCCTGCTCTTTTTTTCAGCAACATAATGGCTTTTGCAGCTTTCTCTGGAAATAATAAACTAGCTTTTTAAAATTGTCTTTTGTTATTTGAGTGAATTAAGTTAATTTCTTATTTGTAGAGATTGACAATATTTTAAGCAAATAATACCTTATATTATTTGAGGAAAGTGGCTGATGTTTTTCACCTTGTCATTTTAATTGTGTGTGCAAAATTGGGCAACTTATAATATTTTATAGATATTTGGACATTTATTTCAAGCATATTAGATGTTTGGATAATCAGCTGATTTTTGTGTCTTCATTCAGGTGTTTTATCATATAGACAAAATAAAAAATATGATCAATTGTCACAATTAAGACTTTTATGTTATGTGCTTAAGTGTTGTTTGTTAAATAGGGTGATTCCTTTTTTTCCGCCTTTTCCTAATATTCCAGAGGAATTCAATGACAGAATTTTGAGACCAGAGTTATCAAATGATGAAATGATGTCTCTTCATGAAGAGGTGAAGAAAATATATAAAACCTATTGTTTGGATAAAAGTATTGACAAAATTAGATTTGATCCTTTTATTGTGGAAGAGATTCAAAGAAGTAAGTCTTTAATGATAATACATAGAGTTTTATAGTTTTTGAGATTTATTTCTTTAGGTAGATTTTATATTTATAATACTTATTAACCCATTAAGAAACTTCAGTAAGAAATTATATAAAATCAGATTATAAAA
This sequence comes from Monodelphis domestica, assembly GCF_027887165.1. Classification (NCBI taxonomy): domain Eukaryota; kingdom Metazoa; phylum Chordata; class Mammalia; order Didelphimorphia; family Didelphidae; genus Monodelphis; species Monodelphis domestica. The sequence continues at coordinate 341,308,993 of NC_077228.1, read as the reverse complement.
ATCTAGTTCCAACTGGATCCAAGTCTAGAGCCCAGCTCTTTTCCTGACCATCGCTCTTTCCTATAACCAAAAACCAATTAGTTGTAATATTCTATCTACAAGATCAAAGTCTTTTGGAGCTGAAGGAACCTTCGATCTATTCTACCTATAGAATTTTACAAATGAAGAAATGAGAGCTTAAGTGTCAATTTAAATTTCTCTGAGAAAACCCTCACTTGATCCATCCAACTCACTAGTTATCTTCTTATATCATTTCTTCTCTGTTTTAATTCTAAAATCCTTGAGAAAGCACACTGCAATCATTTCCTATACATCAACTCACTCTTTTCTGCAGACACTCTACAATCTGGTTCCCACCTTGCGCGTTTAGCTGCAAGTGCTTTCTATAGTTTTCAATCTCTTAATTGCCAAATTGAATGTATTTTTTCTAAGTTGTGATCTTCTTTGACCTGTCTTCAGTACAGCATTATTGATCATATTTTCCTTTTTTTTTTGAGGGGGGTCCTCTCCTGTGTAGGCATTTATGACACTATTCTTTTTTTATTAATTTTTGATCTGTCCAACTACTTCTTCTCTCCCCATTTCTGGTTCTTTATCCAGGTCATGGTGTTCCCAGAGGCCCTGTCCTGAGGCCCTCTTCTTCTTCTTCTTCCTCCTCCTCCTCCTCCCCCTCTTCTTCCTCCTCCTCCTTCTTTTCTTCATCCTTCCTCCTTCCTCCTTCTTTTCTTCTTCTTCTATATATACCATTGGTGATCTCAGCAGATTTTATATGTTCAATTAACATCCCTATGCAGATGATTCCCAGATGTGCATATCCAGGCCTAACTTCTCTTATTTGCTATAGTCACTCATTGAACATCTGCCTCTTGGGCAGCTCAAACTGGATGTCCTATAAACATCTTGAATTCAATCTATCCAAAATAAAACTCATTATTTTCTCTAAACTTCTGCCTTTCCAATTTTGTTATTATTGTGGAGAATTCCTACATCTTATCAGTCATCTAGGCTTAGGACCTCAGGGTCATCCTCAGCTCCTCAGTCTCTCTCTCTCTCTTTTTTTTAAACCCTTATCTTCCATCTTGGATGAATCTTCCAAGACAGAAGAGTGGTAAGGGCTAGGCAATGGGGGTCAAGTGACTTGCCCAGGGTCACATAGCTAGGAAGTGTCTGAGGTTAGATTTGAACTGAGGACTTCTCGTCTCTAGGCCTGACTCCATCCACTGAGCCACCCAGTTGCCCCTCCTCAGTCTCTCTTACCCCTAGTATACAATCCTTTGCCAAATCTTGCCACTTCTACCTTTATAGTGTCTCTTGTATATATTCTTTTACTTCCATTCAGATAGCCATGATCTTTTTTAAAGCCCCATTACCTCTTATCTGGACTACTGAAATAGCCTGCTGACTGGTTTTCCTTGCTCAAATCTTTTCATTATTCCCATCCATTCTCTACTCCACTGTCATGTTGATTTTTCTAAAACTTAGGTTTGATCATGTTGCCATCACCCAGGCCAGTGAGCTCCAGTGGCTTCCTGTTATTTCTGAAACCAAATATAAAGTCCTCTGTTTGACATGTAAAGCTACCATAACCTGGCTCCTTCCTACCTTTTTAGTCTTTTTTATCCCTTACTTCCTTCATTGTATTCTATGAGTCAGTGACATTGGCCTCCTTGCTGTTCCTTGAATACAACATTTCATCTCCCATCTCTTTGCCTTTGCATTAGTATATCCCTCATGCCTACAATTATCTGCTGTCTTATATATCCTCTTCTTAATTCTCCTCACTTCCTTCAAGACTTGACTTAACACCCACTTTCTGCAGGAGAATTATTCTCTTCACCATAGCTATTAATGCTTTCCCTTTTCAGATGACCTTTATTTACTCTCTCTATAACTTACATGTTCCTAGTTACTTATGCTGTTTCTACTGTTAGAATATACTTTCTTTGAAGGTAGAAAGAGTTTTCCCCCCCCTTTTTTGCCTAGCAAAATGTAAGCATTTCATAAATTTCTTGTTGACTTGGCTGACTTACTAGAGTATAAAACATGTTATTTATATAAAATGTATATGATCTTTCATTATCATGAACATAAGGAATAAATAAATTTTGTATTGTTCTACATCAATTTTTCTGTTTTTTTTCCCTAGTTGCTGATGGCATCTATATAGATGTTGTGAAACTTCAAACTATGAGGTGCCTGTTTGAGGCATACGAGCATGTTCTTTCTCTTCTAGAGAATGTATTTACTCCGATGTTCTGTCACAGTGATGAGGTAAGTTGGCAGGAACCTGATTTAGAGGTTTTTAAAATAAAATGTTTAGTCCTTGCATTCAGTTGTCCCACCACAATTTGTGTGCAACTGGGTATAAAATTGTTAGAGAAAAGTATAATAGATGTTGTATTTAAGAGAAGGTAGAAAGAAGTAAAATTTTTTTGTGTAAGAATATCTCATTAGTAACATTGCATATTAACTATAAAAAGCTACATATACTTTTTCCCCAAAGGAAATTATAAGCAGGTTTTAGTAGTTAAATGGTAAGTGTTGTTATAAATTCTCAAGCCATATCTATATGGATATGGTCAGGTAGGATTGAACTGAAACATTCATTTCACATGATTCCTTGTATTTTTTTTAGAGGATTGTGTAATATAGGAAAACCTGGGAAACTCTTATTATAAATGCCCTGTAGAAATTATAGAATTTCAGAGCAGAAAAGAACACTACTATGAAAATTTAAATGGATTAGATATGTAATTTATTCCAAATAGTTAAAGCCTACACAAATATGACTATAACTTGTAAGATACTTGGTTGAATCTTTGCTTTTATTTTTATGGGAATATTCTCCATTGTCACTGACTGCCATCTCTTTTATACAACTTGTCTCTTTTAACTTTTAAAAATGAGTATATTTTGTTTTAATAACCCCACCCCTCATCCCTATTACGAACACATGGGAAACTAAACCTGTAATTCACATGTTACTCAGTCAAAGCAATTTTCTACATTGGTCATGCCTCACAAAAGAAATATTTGTTTCATTCTAAATGTCTCATTCATTCTCTCTGAGATCTTCACCTTTCCATCAGGAAGTGTGAAGCATGTTACATCATCAGTCTTCTAGAGTTGAGGCTGGTTATTTCATTGATGAGAGTTCAGCACAATCAATCCTTTACATTTATGTTCCATAATTTGCTCATCGATTCCTCAATGTATGGGCATCTTTTCATATTCCTATTCTTTGTCATCTAAAAAAATTACAAATATTTTTTATACATCCTTAAAATTTAAGACTAATCCTTCCCTTCTAATTCCCTTCTCTCCTTTCCTTCTCCCCTTCATATTTCCTTACTGAGTGAAATGGATTTCTCTACTCAACTCTGCTTCTTCTCCTTGTTTGTATACTTGTTCACTCCAGATATATGAGAGAATTTTCCATAACTTTCCTTTTCCTTCCTCCACCACCTGCCCCCAGTTTATTCTTCTTTCTCTCTTCTTTTCTTGAGATCATTAAGACATAACAGAATATTTTCAGACCTTGTCTGATTGAATTTCCTCTGTGAACCCTGATGATGGTAAGGCTCAGGGGGGATACATTTATCATCTCATATTTGAATGAAAAGAGTTCATTATTCTTTAGTCCTTTATCATTATTCATTCATGTTTACCTTTTTTTTTGTTGTTTCTCTTCACTTAAGTGAGTGAACTTCAAAGTTTCTCCACTGCTATGGTCTTTGTATCTTTAATGTTCATAAGTCTTTTTAATTAAAAATCCATTTTTTTCTTCTGTAGCATTATTTTCAGTTTTTCTGAGTCCATTCTTGGCTATAACCCATTCTGTTTTGCCTTCTGTAATATTGTATTCCAAATTCTCTTCTGTTATAGCAGCTAAAAATCATGGGTGATCTTGATTCTTTGGTACTTCAATTCTTTCTGGCTACTTGCAGTATTTTTTCTTTGACCTGGAAACTGGATTTTGGCATGATGTTCCTGGGAGTTTTCATTTGAGGATTTCTTTCAGGAGGTACCTGGTAGATCTAATTACACTGTGCCCTAGGTTTCTTAGCAATCCCAGCAGTTTTTTAAATAAAGATTTCTTGAAATGGAATGTGTAGGCCTTTTTATGGTCATGGCATTCAGAAAGTACAATGATTCTTGAATTTTTTTCTACTCAGGCTGTTTTTTCCCCCCCTCATTTGAATTAGTTTATTTAGTCAATTTAGACCATTATTCCTTGGTTACAATAATCACATTATTTCCCTCCCTCCCCTCCACCCACCTTTCCCACAGCCAACATGCAATTTCATTGGGTATTACTTGTGTCCTTGATCAGAACCTATTTCCGTGTTGTTGATGTCTGCACCAGGATGTTCATTCAGAGTCTACATCCCCAACCATTTCCTTTCGACCCATGTAATCAAGCAGTTATTTTTCTTTGGTGTTTTTACTCCCACAGTGGTTCCTCTGAATGTGGATAGTGATTTTTCTTGTAGATTCCTCCAAGTTGTTCAGGATCGCTGCGTTGCGACTAATGGAGAAGTGTATCAGTCTCTGTGTACAATGTTTTTCTGGTTCTGCTCCTCTCACTCTGCATCAATTCCTGGAGGTTGTTCCAGTCTCCATGGAATTCCTCCACTTTATTATTCCTTTGAGCACAATAGTATTCCATCACCAACATATACCACAATTTGTTCAGCCATTCCCCAATTGAAGGGCATCCCCTCATTTTGCAATTTTTTTTTGCCACCACAAAGAGCGCAGCTATAAATATTCTTGTACAAGTCTTTTTGTCCATTATCTCTTTGGGGTACAGACCCAGCAGTGCTATGGCTGGATCAAAGAGCAGACAGTCTTTTAGCACCCTTTGGGCATAGTTCCAAAGTGCCCTCCAGAATGGTTGGATCAATTCACAACTCCACCAGCAATGAATTAATGTCCTACTCGGGCTGTTTTTCATGTAAATTATTACTTGCTTTGAAATAGCTTAATTTTTTTTGACTGTTTTAATATTTCTTGTTGCCTTTTGGAGTCATTGGCTTGTATTTGGACCATTCTAATTTTCAGAAAGTTAGTTGCTTGAGCAAGATTTTAAAACTTTTATGCCAAGCTATTTATTCCCTTTCCAATGCTTGCCTCCATATCTCTTATTGTTTTTACAATTTTTTCCTCCAGGACTGTCGTTCCATTTATAAAAATATTTTTAAGCTCTTACTTCACTACTCTTCCAAGAACTCTCATTGAGTTTGTGTCCAAACTGTGTTTTTCTCTTGCTTTTAGATGTTTTTTTTTTTTTTGGTTAATGAGAAGGTATAGCTATGGGTCTGGAGTTTCTTTTATCTTGGTCAGTGTTAGTTTTTTTGTTTGTTAAAGTAGTATTGATATAATTTCCTATTCTTTTAGAATCTTAGGACAGTAATATGGTACAGTGTGAAGAGCATTGAGCTTAGAGCTGTAAGCCCTAAGTGGCAATTTGCCTGTCATTTACTAATAATATGAGCTTAGAGAAATCTCTTAGACTCTTTGGGTCTCAGTTTCTTCTTCTACAAAATGAGAAGGTTTTATAAGATGAACAAATGAATAAAGAACTTTAATTACTATAAAAGGAGAAATAAGACAGTCTCCATTCTCAAGGAAATTATACTTTAATTGGAGGAGATAACACATAAAAGAATGTTCAGCATCAGGACAAAAGGAATATCCTTAGGGCCTAAAGATCTGGAAGACATAGAAGCACAGCTGATTGTATGATCTGGAGGACCTAAGGGCATGGCGAAAGGGAAGATGGTAAGATTTGATGATCTTCCTTTTCTCCAGGAAGAAAAGAGTCAATCCATAATGTGTATATAGTTAAGTAGCCTAGGAGTGTGGGAGATTAGGGATTAGGAATAAAAAAAAAAGTAGAAGATTGCCTCCCTGATGATGTGTCTCTCTGATTCCTGGCTATTCTGGTGGAGTTGCCAGGGGAAGGAGTCACAAGGGAAGAAAGAAGGGGAAAGAGTCAAGCTCAGTGATGTTGGAGAAACGCACCCAAGTCTGTATTGGGGTCTTGCCCCAGGAATGGGAGACTCAAACTCTATTCAATCCAGAAGTGAGGGAAGAATTCTATTTGAAGCAGAGGTGGTTTTTGGTCATATAATATCCTGATAGCTGGTGGGATAGACTAAGGGCTCATCAGGTAGCCTTAGGGCTGACGGAAAAGCTGAGGGGCTAGTAGAGTAGCCTCTTTGGAGCTATTATAGCATGGAATAGAAGCTTCACTATAGGGTGGCAGCTTCCACACACCGTGGATCAGGGTTGGCATATTTATGGGGTCTGATCGCTTAGCATCTCCCTTTCCAAACTCAGGTGGAGGTATGTTTTGGAGTTTGTTGCCATTGGGAATAAGTAGCATGCACAAGGTTAGAGGATTCTTCTGGAATGCCAGAGTCCCCAGTGTGCAGGTTCCATGTTCCTTCATTGTCTACCTTGTCATCATTTATCAGGGAGAGATTTTGTTGCCCTTTCAGAGTGGGAATATGGGGAGGGAGTGCTATACATTGGAGGACTACTATAGGTAATTAATATTTCTAAGAACAATATAAGCAATGAATAAAACAGAAGGTACAAAGCTAATGCCTAGTATAGAATGTTATAGATCTAGTACACAGAGTGGTTAATTGAACAGTCTACAATTCATGCTTTACACTAATTGCTGAAACTACAGATTTTGCAGTGGATGTTTAACTAGTGCTAACTAGTTAGAAATGCAAGATTTAGAATATGAGGGTCCTGTTTCTATTATTGTCCCTTACTGTGCACTGTTAGTACATATCACCAGTGGCAGTAGATCTTTATGCCTGAACTTCTAGTGTGGGTTCTCTGAAGTTACTTCTAGCTCTAGATCTGTAATCTTTTCATTTTCTTCTTTGATGTGAAAGTTGATCTTATAATTGTGTCACTTACGTTTCATATTTCTTTACATAGTTGGTCATTTCCAAGTGTTTCTTCTGGATTTCTGCTGCAAATATTTTACTGAGTACTAAGTCAGATGCCTAATGTGGAAGTTCCATTTTTGTTACTGATATGACTAGCAGTATTGGCAATGGGTCCCATTTTTGTGTCTGGCTTCTAGTATTTTTGAAAGGGTTTCCACATTTAGTGTAATTGGTGACTCAAGTTGCTGTTAGCCTATAGTAACTTGTTCCCCCCACTCCATCCTTGCAATCTTGAGGGTCCAGGAATGGAAATCATACTGCCTCATGGTCTATTGTACAAGTAGCAATGCAGCTTTAAAGGTGTAAGGTAAGACTTTGTTGTTGATTTGATAAGTCCTTCTCTTCTTTACTATTCAAATTGAGAAGTGGAGGGAAAGCATTATTGTGCTTCATAGCTGATATTTTTGATCTGGCTGCCCAGGTCAGAAGTCAGGTGATGAATCACTTTTGGGATATGGATTGATATGGGGCAGGACACTAGTAGACCTTAGACAGCTCAAGTTAAACCCTCCACCTATCATGACTCAATCAACTAGAGCAATTGTGAGCCAGGATCCTATGGGACAGACCTCTGACTATTTTGTCCAAAGGTAGATGACCTGAAAGGGCAGCCAGGTGTCACAATGGATAGAGTGCTGGGCCTGAAATCAGGAAGACACTTTCCTGAATTCAAATCTAGCCTCAAATACTTAACCCTTTACCTCAGTTTCCTCATCTGTAAAATGAAGTAGAGAAGGAAATGGCAAGCCACTCCAATGTCTTTGCCAAGTAAATCCCAAATGGGTTCATAAAAAGTTAGATGCCACTTAAGTGAGTGAATAGCAGTAAGAATGACCTGAAACCTAGCTGTCATCATTTTGCTCAGTGATTATATTAAGCACCATACTTTGGTTTGAAGTGGGAGCTTCTGAGACGCCCATGAAACATCCTTGATGAGCTGCTTTTATCTTATTGTTGGTTATGTCTGACCTGAGAGTCATTGAGTATGGTTTTATATGGTCCATTGCATCAGATGTGGAAACCTCTAGAACAACTGGCCTTTTGGTTCCTTCTCCAAATTTTCTTGGATTCATCTGGTATCTCATAGCTGATCCTCTGAGGGATTAACCACTTTTCACTATTTTATAAGGTGATACTATATATAACCTTCACCTTCCTCTTCCATCATGTTTTGGATATAATTTTAGTTTATAAAGTGGTGTTGACTCTTGTTCCCATGGCCAAAAATTCATCACCCTTTGTCCAACTATTGTAAGGTGAATATCTCTATAGTTAGTTAGATCCTTTGGTGACAAATACAATGTATTATCAGGACTACCCTTGAAGTCTTTCTTGTTCAGTAGAAACTGTAAGTGCCTACTTTCTTCAGGTATATATCTTGAAAACTCAAGATCATCTCCATTCCATGGTGGAAATAGCTCTCATCTCACAGGAATAGGCCTTTTGTGAAGAATTTCGAATTTGATATAGATAGCCTTTTTTGGGGGGGTGATAAACATTGATTTAAGTTAAAATGCAACAATATCAAATAGTGGTGCAGTGGATAGAATGTTGGGTTTTGTAAGATTAAAAATTAATATCTAATACTCCAAGTATTACATTTTTATAAGATTTGTTAATAATAACTTGAAGTAGAGGAAAGTAAAGAGAAGCTTCCTGGAACCTGCACTCAGGAGAAGAGAAAGAGGGCAGAGTTACACATAACTTTATTGATACAATGGAAGAACAAAACATGGGGACAAAGGGAAAGGGATGCTGAGAAATGTACTTCAGGGGTACAAAATTTTATTTACGCAGTTTGGAGAGAGAAAGACTTGAGTTGAAATTCTATCTCAAACAAGTACAGAGTATTGATTCTAAGACACCAAAAGGGTTTTTAAAAATGTGCTTAGCACAATGCCTGGCACATAGTAGTTACTTATTCCCTTTTCTTTCCTCCCCTATGTCAGTATTTCAGACAGCTTTTAAGAGGAGCAGAATCACCAACAAGAAATTCAAAATTCAACAGGTATGCATATTGGACAATTTCACTCTCTTTATAAAATATAACTATTGTGTATTGGCACTATGAATCCTTTAATTAGTCTAATAAATATTAAGTATATAAGGGGCCTTGCAACTTGAGTATACTGTAACAATTTAGATGTTGAATTTCTGTATTGTAGAGTATTTAATCACTTTAAAAAATTAAAGACTCTTTCAACAAAATGATATAATTACTTAGTTAAGTTCAGGATTAATATATTTGAGCTCTTGGTTACCCATTCTAATGGAAGCCATACATCCACAGTAAAATCTATTTTTGAAATCCACTGTAAATCTATTTTTGGCATTATTGAGGATCATGTTCTCTAATAAATATTTTTACAAGGTGCTTTCCAGTCATAAAAATGGACTGCCTTTTCTCTCTTCCCCCCATATCCCACCTAGTTTGAAATTAAATACATAAAAAATAATCAAAAGAACACCTAGAGAAGAGAAGAGCTTGCTTACTCTATAAACTGAAATGTCAAACTTTGGATATTCCAAAGTTCACTATATAATTTTAAGGCTATATGGTGGATCACTAAATGAAATTACTCAGGCAATCTATAAAGGGAACAAATTGAGAACCAAATCTGTTTGTGTTAATAAATTCTGCCTTTTACCTCGAGTACTGAATAGATTTGAAATGGTTCTTTTCTTATACAGTACATTTCACAGAATAAATATACACATAATGGAACTTCCCAAGAATTGGGAAATATCTCTACTGCAGTAGATACTTAATAAATGTTGAAGCTAAAATACAGTGCAGATTTAAAAAAAATGTTCTACTTTCTCTGCAGCTGACAATGAACCAAGCAACTTATGACTCCAATTTGGAGTAGTTATAATTAATTTGGAAAGATTTCAAGTATAATAAGTTTTCAAAAATTCTTCTTTGTTAAAGCCTAAAACTTATAGGTCCAGGCACTCTTCATCTAACAATGCTACCTTGTGTTCCTTTTAATTAATTTAATTTTTTTTTTAAGCCCTTACCTTCCAACTTGGAATTGATACTGTGTTGGTTCCAAGGCAGAAGAGTGGTAAGGGTTAGGCAATGGGGGTTAAGTGACTTGTCCAGGGTCACACAGCTGGGAAGTGTCTGAGGCCAGATTTGAACCTAGGACCTCCCCTCTCTAGGCCTGGCTCTCAATCCACTGAGCTACCTGGCTGCCCCTTTGTTCCTGTTTATTTTTATGAAATGATTCCTAAGGACTTTTTCCAATATAAATAACAGTACCAAATCCCTGGTTAATATTTTAAACTTTCTTTTTGAATTAGAGGTTTTTGACTTAGAGGTTACTTGTTTCTAGACTTTCCTTCTCACTTTTCCATGTATGATTTTCCATGTCTGTTATTGCAGAGGTAGCCTAAGTTTGGATGATTTTCGGTAAGTTTTGAGCCAGCATGTAATTAAAAAACAAACAAACAATTGCCTGTTTAATAATGCCACAAACTGCACCTGACAAGAAAGATACTATTGTGCTGCTGCCCTTACATCAGCTAATGAAGAATTTAATTTTTAAACGAGCCATCATATTTTAGGCATCCCTTTAAGAAATAACATTGCATAGAGTTATAAATAACATTCTCTCAAATATGTTGGATCATAGATTTTTGATTCCTAGATTTTATTTATTTGTTTTTATTTAGAACACTGATTCATTTCTTCTTCATGTAGAACCCTGAAAAAAATGATATTTAATTTTGGTTTATTGATATGACTTAATTTTTGCAATCCTGGAGGTCATTGCAAGAAAAGTGATAGGTGATTTGTTTACAGTATAAAATTATGCCAACTGCATTCTTAATAAACATTTTATTTAGAGAAATCTCAAAATATGTTGCAAATAGCATTCATATTTATGGGTTAGAAGCAATGTCTTGCCTATGATATTCTTGAATTTACAACCTTTCAGAGTGAACTAGAAATTAGAACTGAAATTTTTCATTAGTGTGCTCCATAAAACCATTTGTTTTGTAGCATTTTTATAGTGTCTGTAATTCCATTTGTTTCTAATGGAAAATAATATTCCATTTCTGTTTCATATTTCAAAACTTATATATGAAATGTGATATAGTTAGTTATCATCTACGGTTTTTGAGCTTATCATAGTCATTGTCACTTGTTCCTACATTTATATTAGTACAGTAAATTATTTGGTGTCTCTTGTTAAAAGACTGCTTCAATACTGGCAAAAATTATGTATTTTAAAGCATATTTCCCAAATGCTAAGGATGGCCTTTTGTTTAGAGTTCTGCTGTAAGGGCAGTAATACATGGTAAGCATGAGTTTATGAGCTGGCTAAAATGTTTGTTTATGAATGCTGAAACATAACAATAAGGAATAACTTGAAACAAATAGTTGCTTTTATGCTTACTTTTTTTTGTTGCTTTGGGGCTATCTGTTTTTTAAAGTTTGTAAACTTTTATATTCAAGCTTTTTTGCTGAATGTTGTTACATTAGCTCTTTATCCTCATGTTCACTCTAACCATTCCTTTGGACATTTTCTTTATTTCTGGTCTGTGGATATAAAATAAGATCCATCTTTGTATAATTAAAAGATTCTAAAGTTTTTAAATGCTGTTTTAGCTTTTGCTATCTATTAAAACAAATTAATGGAATTATTTTCTGTCCAGTTAAAGTTTATGTAAGTATCAAATATTGAAGAGGCCAAAGTATTTGTAATTTATATCATCATTATATTGTAGTTATCAGTAATTATGGCAAGTTATTACTCTATTTTTACTTTAATGGAGTTTTGTATCTTTATTTTGATTTATGTTGCTGTAAGTCACCTTTTGAATGTTAGCCTTTAAATGAACATTTTGAAGTTGCTATAATGTACATATCATATAATCAAATTATAGAAAATACTGCTATTGTTTGCTTTATATTTAATGTATTTTTGCTTGTCCAGGAGCACCCAAAAAAGAGGAGAATCATTTGGGATTAGCAAAATAGGAAGCAAAATCAAAGGAGTATTCAAGAGTACTACAATGGAGGGAGCTATGTTACCCAATTATGGTTTAACTGAAGGTGAAGATGACTTTGTGAGTAAAAACTCCATTTCTCTTGATTTGATGAATGTATATCTGATTTTTGATTTTCTGCAGTTGATAAATTTAGACCTACCATTTCACTATTTTTTTCTCCTATCACATATCTTATTCCATAATTTTTCTTTAATATAGCATTTTGCTAGTTACTTTTCCTTTACTAACCCTGAATTCCAAGCTTAGTGCCCTGTCTATACTAACTAGATGTTCAACAAATACCTCTTGAATTGATTTTACTTTTGTTACTAAGGCAGAAAATTACCTTTAATTTTCTGGTGATGACATAAAAGAAATAGGCTCATGGTTAATGTGATTCCAAAAACTGGTTTTTTTTTTGTTTACATGTAGGAGTATTGTTTCCATGATGTTGACATAACTATAATATAGCCTTATTCCAACAAAGTCTAATGTACCTCTATTTTTAACTTCCAAAATTGAACAACTTGCTGTTTTCATGTAATTCATTCTGATCTTAGCATCCATTTTTCTCAAATAATTTTATTATAAATCAGGTCAGTGAATTGTATTATTCTGCATTGAATAGCAGAAATATAGAACAATTTTTAATAATAGAATTAAGTGACAACTGAAACTTCATCCCAGTTGAGGGAAAGTCCAATATAAGTTAATGAAAAGTTTGTTATAGCATATCCTTAAAGAACTACAGTTTTCAAGCCTAGAAACTGGAAGTCTTGGGTTCATCTCTGGCCTTAGACACTTCATAGTTTTATGATTCTGGGAAAGTCACTTTAACCCCTATTGCTTAGGCTTCTTTTGTGTTGGAACTCACACAAGTATAAATTCTAAGACAGAAGGTAGTGTTTTTGTTTGTTTTATTTTAAAAAACTTTTTTTTTCAGTTATTTGTGAAAGTAATTTTTGACAATAGTTTTCTGACATTTTGGGATTTAGATTCTTGCTCCTTACCTGTCTCACAGTAAATAGCTTGATATAGAGTAAACCAGTGCTTTCATGCAGTACATATTTCCATATTGCTCATGCTATGATAAGACACATATACAAATACAAAAAAAATCATAAAGGAAATAAAAGTGGAAGATGGTATGTTTAACTTTAACATGTTCCTTCTTTGGCTTTGGATATTATTTTTCATTACTAGTAGTTTGTGGATATCTTGGAAACTTGCTTTGCTTATAATAGTTTAGTCCTTCACAGTTGATTACTATATAATATTTCTGTTATTGCATATATTGTTCTCCTGGTTCTGCTCACTTTACTTTTCATAAGTTCATATAGATCTTTCCAAGATTTTCTGAACTCATCCTGTTAATTTTTTTTTTATGGCTCAATAATATTCCATTACAATGTTATACCACAACTTGTTCAGCTATTATTCCCCAATTGATGGATACCCCTTCAGTTTCTAAATCTTTGCAAACATTTTGTTCACCATTCATTCAACAATTGTTTGTCACATTTTTAGTGTATACACTGTGGTTTTTTTTTTTTTAATCCTTACCTTCTGTCTTGGAATCAATACTGGGTATTGGTTCCAAGGCAGAAGAGCAGTAAAGGCTAGGTAATGGTGCGTTAAGAGACTTGCCCAGGGTCACCCAGCTAGGAAGTGTCTGAGGTCAGATTTGAGCCCAGGACCTCCCATCTCTAGGCCTGATTTCTCCTGCCTGGCCTGTGCCAGGGGGAGTTTAAAATCTCTGCCTCTTGGATTCTGAAGAAGATGAGAGGCTTTTAGGAGGATAAAATTGGAAAGTAAAGGAGGGGAACTTCAGCCAGAAACTCACCACCAAACTGGAAAATAGCTGTAGCCACATCAAGATGCCGAAAGGCCCAGTACGCTGTTGTCAGCCACCTCTTCGCTGCCAAAAGGTCCCAGAGAGAGGAAGCGAGCCAAATATATAGACCTTTCACCCTTGTGTCCCCTCCTCTAAATGCCCATTCTTTAGTTCTCATCTTTGATTAGATTATATCTTTATAATTACTTAACACTTCTTTGTTAAGTTCACCTTTTGTTAGTTACTTGACCTTTTTGTGATTAATTTTCCCTTTATAGTTACTTAACACCTTTTTGTATTAAGATCTAAAAATGAGACTTAGCTTAAAGTTCTAGCTTCACTATAAGGTAAGAGCTAAGTACCTTCATTGTTCAATCAGGAGATTACAACTTTATCTTCCCATAAAGTAAGGTCTAAGTAGGGTGGAGTAATTTAAAATTCACAGAATATAGCACTTGCAATAATAAGTAGAATTACAGATGGGCAGCTTTGGGCTCTGTGTAAGGAGAACTTATTAACAATTATGGATATCCAAAAGTAGATTGGTTTCCCTTGGACAGATGAGTTCCTTCTTAATGGATGACAAGTATCCAATTGTTGGGGATATTTTAGAGGGCATTCTCAGGCAGATATGCCTCCTTTTATGTAAGGGTTAAAAATTAAGGCTGGACTAAATATTTGAGAATGTGGTAGCTGAAATTAATATATCTTGAGTCAAATGACTTTTATAGCAGTTTATTTATAAAATAGAGGGAAAGAGTGAAATTAGAGAAATGAGAAAGAGGGCAGAGTAAAAAATCTAGCTTAATGGACTAGACTATTTCCTTCAGCCCTGGCTTTACTCCAGCAGGCTTCCAGAAGCCCCAGCCAGAGGGCCTACGGATAAATTAAACATGTACTCCAGCCATGCAGCCTCCTCCAAGATGTGGGAGGGAGCCTCTCCGGATACTAGGAAAGGAGTCAGCATTTTCACTCACCCACATGGTAGTCCTAAAGGAAGATCCAAGAGTAGTCCAAAGTCCCAAGCTGTATCTCCTCCAAGGCTAAGTTTGAAGGAAAATAAAAAAACCTGGTCACAGGAAGTTGTAACTACTTTTAAAGATCCTTCTTTGCATCACTTCCTGTGCCTTCCTTCCATTTTACGTGGACCTATTACAGTTTTAGAATTTTCTTAGGACTGCCCAGGGGGCAGTCACTTGTTTCTGAGTTGTCACCCAGTTTAGCATGTAGGTTGTGAACCTCCCCTGTAATAATTAAAATATAGTTGAGGGTTTAAACTGTAATGATTAAAATTAGTGGAAGATATAAATTGTAGTAGATAAAAGAGTGGATGAGTAAATTGTGACTGCAGAAAATATGTTTCAAGACAGTGTCTTGTTTTAAAATCAAATATATAAGGTGGTCGCCAGGGAAATATTCCCAATTATGAAATATACCCAATCAGCTGGGTTTTATAGAGATTTAATTAATACAAATGAGGAATTAAGAAAGAGAGAAAGAGAGAAAAAGGAAATAATGAGAAAAGGGCTATACCAGCCTAGGCCGGCATGAGCCAGCCTAGGAAGAGAGGGATCAGTCAGTCTTTTATCACTCACCACAAGATCTGTCCAAGCAAGGATTCAGAGGGACAGAGTCTCCTCAGAGGAAGTTCCAGCCAGAGTCAGCCTCCCTCAGACTGTCTTCAACAGACTGTCTCAAGAGACTGTCCCAAGAGCCTGTCCTGCTCTCAGATTTCTCATCTCCTTATAAAGGGAATTTTCTCCTATGTCGCCTCCTCTAAGTTCTCACATCTACCAATCACAGTAGACGTTTTTCAAAGGACAGACCATTCTTAGTTCACACCTGAGTAGACTAATCTTTTGAGTAATTCACATCTGAGTAGACTAGAATCTCTGAGTAAGTTTTCACCTCTTTGCTCCTTGTAAGTTCATAAGTTGCCTGACCTTTATAGGAACTTAGCAACCTTTTGTATTATATCTAAAATTAGGCACAGCTTAAGAACTTTTGTCTTACTATAAGTATGGGTTTAAGTTTTTTTCATTGTTCAGCAAAGAGTTTACAACTTTATTTTCCCCTAAGGCATGCTTAAGTATGGTGAAGTAGAGTTCTCACATTCCTGATCAAGTACCTTCACTGCCCAAATGGGGAATGGTCTTAACCAAATCTTATGAAGTAGGGTCTGAGAATTTTTAAGGTTCACACCCCTCAGTTAAGGAAATGTTGGGGGATATATACTTCTGGTGATTAAATCTAAAAGTGGGCAGGGGAAGAGTTAATCCCATCTTTACACTTGTGAGCTGGGGCAGAGTTGAGGGGGGAAACTTGGATTCACATTAATGGTGAGGCTTGTTTTTAGTGCCATATTACTAGAGAATAATAGATATCTTGCCTTAGTTAATTAAAATTAATTCTATAAACATACAAGCATCTAGAATATACAAGGCATTGCACTTGGTATTCAGGATTAATAAAACAAACTTAACCAAGAATCTAGGTAGTTTTTTAAATCCCTTACAACTTTTAAGTTGCTAATTCTGTAGGTAAATAGATAAACTTTCAAACAAATATAATACAACAATAGTTTGATCCTCAACATAAAAGACTTAAGTCTGTTCTGCAAGCATTTGTTTCTTCTCAAAACATCCCTGTACTATCAGAATTTTAATCAACTTTCTGTGTTTGAGTACTGGATTTCATTTTTTCCTCTGCCAGTTAATACCATGTTTTGGATTCATTAACTTCTGGAGTCAGTCAGCATCTCCACACAGATAACATGTGGCTCATTTTGTATTCACATGAGAATTACTTTGGTGTAAGTTTCAGAAACAGAAAAATTTAAATTTTAGGAACTGATATTGAAACTAGATGGCACAGTGGATAGATAAGAGCATTGAACCTGTAGTTGGGAAGATCTCAGTTAGGTCATACTTTTGATACTTAGTATCTATTTGACCCTGGGCAAGTCACTTAACCTTTGCCTTAGTTTCCTTAGCCCTAAAATAGGTATAATAGCTCCTATCTATCATCTCCCAGGATTAGTATTTGGATAAAATGAGATATTTGAAAAGTGCTTTTTGAACCTTAAAGCACCATATAAATGCTACTTTAAAAATATACATATAAAACCTTTACATAGTATTGGATCAAGGCAGAATATCAGTAAGGCTAGGCAGTGGGAGTCAAGTGACTTGCCTAGGGTCACACAGCTAGGAAGTGTCTGAAGTCATATTTGAACCCAGAACTTCTTATCTCTAGGTTTGACTCTCAATCCACTGAGCCAGTTAGCTGCCCCTACATATTGTTATTATTTCCTATAGTCCACTTTAATAAGAAATAAAAAAGCCAACAGGTCATGAAAACGAAGCCCTGACCCTTTAGGATAGGTTGGAAAAACTAGACATTGTTGGGCAGGGAAATAATAGATCCTATAGTATCATGCTACTATTTTCTGGAGTCTAGGAAAATATTATCTTTAAAGGTTTGTAAATGCCATATTGGCACAAAGTCAAATTTTTCAGGATCATACTTATAAGGAATATCCCTCCAGAGACATACTAAAAGCCTCCTTTTTAGTCAGAGTGAAAATATTAAGGAATGACATTTTCTCTAGCCTAAAACCCTTATCTCTCTCAGGAAAACATATACAAGGTTCAGAACAATAGCTAAAATGGAAGGAGAAATAGTTCTTGCCTTTCCTAATTCCCTATTTCTCCTATTGATCTATCTGACAGAAATACTCCCTTGTTTAGAAACAATTATATTAAGCTATAGGCAGAAATCTTTTAAATCCTTGAAAGGATTGGTTAAAGGAAGGAATTGAGTAATTCTAGTTGAAGATTAAGTGACGAATTTTAGTGACTATAGTTTTGGAATGTTAGCCTCAAACTGTTTTTCACATTTTATCACTTTGTTTTTCTATTTTGATAACTCCAAATATTACCTTAAATTGTTTTGGATTAGAAAGATGTCCAAGGACTTGAAAAAGGGAGGAAATCAACAATACTAGTTTGAACATTTCTCTTTCTAAACTATAAGTATTTGGATATAGCACAATGTTAAATGAATAAAAATTGTTTCTGACAGACCTTTGCCTAAATCCTGGAGTATGGTATTAATATTTTTTTTTCTTTTACGCTCTCCAACATTGCACTCATCTTTTTTGAGGATTCTTTAGTGCCCATCTCTTAGCTTCTCTATTAAATTGCAGATTCTTTTTTTTTAAACATTATTTTAGTTGGTCATTTTCAGACATTATTCATTGGAAACAAAGATCATTTTCTTTTCCTCCCCCCCTCCCACCATCTCTCCCATAGCTGACGCACTATTCCACTGGGTAAATTGCAGATTCTTTGAGGGCATAGGTAGTATGTTTTTTTTAATCTTCATATTCTCAGTGCCTCAAAGTGACTTCTAAATAGTAAACTCTTAGTAAATATTTCTTAAATTTAATCTGTTGCATTTGTCTGACTAATATTATTCATTGAAATGATTCTCAAATCACAGAAGAGTTCCCTAAGAGGCTTGGCTGCTGGCCAGCAGGGAAGCTGGTTATTTTTTTTTTCTTACCAATGGGTGATTTTTAAAAATAAATTATCATGCCTCCTTCCAATGGCATAGCTAGTTCAGTTCAATTCAGTTGTATAGTTATTTACTATCCTAATTGAGCTTAGTTTATAAACTTTTTTAGAGCTAATTTGGTAGAATTTCATTTAAAAAAATTTTCCATTTTTATGAACTTAAACACCAGCAAACTTCACACTTCAGCATGCAAAAAACCCGAAAAGTCAGTTGCACTTGAATTTGTGAATAACATATCATTTTATTGTAAATGCGTAGTGAGTGGTGCAAGACAGTAAGTGCTATCAGAATTAAGAGGAATGAGTGGTTGATCACTTTACATTGAAGTGGTCAGAGATGACTTTATAGAATCAGTAGGATTTCATAACAGTACATGCAAAACAACCCTTTGAAATGCAGTTATTTTAGCTAACAGTAGCTCTGGAAGAGAATGTATAAAAGAAAAAGGAGGAAAGGTAGTTTAGATTTCTAACATGTGGAGATTTCAGACTCCATTAAATGTGTTTTTAAATCCTTACCTTCTGTCCTAGAACCAATATGGTAGGCATGGGGAGTTAAGTGACTTATCCTGTAGCACACAGCTAGGAAGTATCTGAGGCCACATTTGAATCCAGGATCTCCCATCTCCAAGTCTCTAGATTTGGCTCTCTGGAGTCAACTGAACCACCTAGCTGCCCCCTCCATTAAAATTATTTTAAAGTTTTTTTAAATTTTTTTACCCCAATTACATATAAAAAGTTTCCAGTATTTTTCAAGGAATTTTGAGACTTGAATTCTCTCCCTCCTCTCCCAAACCTTCCCCTCCTCCTATTGAGATGGTAAACAATCTCATATAGATTTTACATGTGCAATCAGGTAAAACTTTTTCTATATTAATCACTTTGTGGAAGGAAATTTGAATAAAAAATTTAAGAATGATAGTGAAAAACATTTGTTTTTTTTAAATCTGGATTCAGATTCTTACCGGTTTGTTTTTTTCTGGAAGTAGATGGCACTTTTATCATGAGTCCTTTGGGAGGATTTTGGATCATGATAGTGCTTTGAATAGCTAAATTATTCATAGTTGTTCTTGGTGCAATATTCCTATCACAGTACATTATTCTCCTGGTTCTGCTTATTTCACTCGGCTTCAGTTCATGTAAGTCTTTTCAGGTTTTCTTAAGTTCCTTCTTGTCATTTCTTGCAGCACAACAGTATTCCATTACTACTATGACTTTCTCAGCCATTCTCCAATTGATAGGTATACCTTTACTTTCCAATCCTTTGCCCTGCCGAAAAGGGTCTCCCTTAAATATTTTTGTACTCATGGATAACCCCCCCCCCTTTAAAAAATCTCTTTAGGGTACAAACCTAGTAGTGATATTGTTTTATTGTCCTTTGTGCATAGATTGAAGTTGCTTTCCAAAGTGGTTGAATCAGTTCACAACTCTCTAAGAGGGCTCATTAGTGTCTCAGTTTTCCCACATCCCCTCCAAGTTTTGTCATTTTCCTTTTTTGTCATAATAGTGTGATCGATGTAGGGTGGTTCCTTCCTCAGGGTTGTTTTAATTTGAATTTCTCTAACTTCTAGTGATTTAGAGTATTTTTTGCATGACTGTAGAGAGCTTTAATTACTTTGAGAATTGCCTGCTGATATCCTTTGACCATTTATCAATTGGGGCTTTATCCTTATATATTTGACTCATTTCTCTTGAGAAATGAGGCCTTTATGAGAGAGCCTTGTGAAAAATTTTGCCTCATTATGGTTATTGTGTATAATTACTCTTCATCCTATTTCCCCTTGTTTAGTTTTTGACCCTTACTTCCCCCAATTTGCCCTCGTTTCTGTTAGCCCACTTCCTTTTCATCCCCTTCCCTCCTACTTTCCTGTAGGATAAGATAGTTTTCTATATCCAATTGATTGTGTATGTTCTTCCCTCGAGTCAATATAT
Source organism: Monodelphis domestica (assembly GCF_027887165.1). Lineage (NCBI taxonomy): Eukaryota > Metazoa > Chordata > Mammalia > Didelphimorphia > Didelphidae > Monodelphis > Monodelphis domestica. The sequence continues at coordinate 341,288,675 of NC_077228.1, read as the reverse complement.
ATTTTTTTATTTTTTCCATGGTTACATGAATCATGTTTTCTCCCTCCCCTCATCTCTCCTCCCTCATATTATTGATATATTATCACTCCTTGAGCCAATATCGATGAGAATAAGGTTCACATACTCTCCTCCCCACCTCCCTCATTTTTTCTTCCACATGCCTCTTTTATGTGCAGTGATTTACCCTGTTCCATTTTCCCCTTCCACCTCCTTTCAATACATTCCTCTTACTTTTAGATATCATCTAAACAGTATAAACACTAATAATTTTTAAGTCTAATACTCTTCAGGCTCGTTGGTCTGGTCTGGGGGTAATCAAAAGTATTCTTTTTCACCTTGGAGCTGTAACTAGAGTCTCCTGCTCTGCTGTGGCCATGAGTGCATGAGTGCTAGTGCCCCTCCTCCCCCCTAGAGTACGCCCCACGACTTTTTCCTGGATCTGCCTGGAGGTAATACAGTAAGAATCTTGTGCACTGAACTACCAGCAAGGGAACCCTGACAGTATCTTTTTGAGCAGTTGTCTACCCTCCCCCTGTTCCCTTTTTACTGTCTATAGCTGAGAGCTCAAGAAGCTCTGTCCCATTGCTGGTGCAGCAGTTGAACTCGGGACCTATGGCCTCAGTGGGGCTTGCCCTGTCATGCTGCTATGCTGCTCTGTGCTTCACCTCCATCCTTCTAGATGTACTAGATTCCCCCAAACTGGCCTTCTAAGTTGTTTTGGGCTGAACAATTACTTCACCTCACCTTTTTGTGGATTGTGCTAATACAGAATTAATTCTGAGGTGTGATTTTATGTTTTGGGTTTTTTTTTTTTTTTGGAGGATAGTTTGATAGAGATCAGATGGGTCCATGCCATCTTGACCCATTCTCCTTTTTTTTTTTAAACCTTTACCTTCTGTCTTAGAATTAGTTCCAAGGCAGAACAGTAAAGGTTAGGTAATTGGAGTTAAGTGACTTTCCTAGGGTCATATAGCTAGGAAGGGTCTGAGGCCAGATTTTAACTCAGGACTTGCCAAATCTAGATCTGGCTTTCTATCTACTGAACTACCTAGCTGCCCAAAGATTCTAAAAACTCATTGAATGCATGTAGAATGACTATAAAGTATTGTGGTTTTTTAAAAATATATGTATCATAACTTATGTGTTTATACAATAGGTGGATAATCTGGATAGATGGTGTTGGTAATGGTATGATACTAAGGATTGGTTGATTCCTTGGTACCCCACTGAGAAGGGCCTCATGAGCCTTCTCACAGGGCCAGTACACTTCACAGACCTCAGACCAATGTAAAAAACCAGGACAGGGTTTATTTTACCACCGTAATCTGGAAGGGAGGATTAGGGCATAGGATACCTTGAATCTAAGGATTCTAGCTAAACCTCCCACCTTCCAAGACCCCTGCTTCTGGTCTTCTGGCTGCCTAATTTTTCTACTCTGGCTGTCTAAAAATTCCTCAGCTATCTGACTACCTGATACTATAATCCTTCCAGATAAATTTAGGCAAGGTATATAGTTCTTCAAAGTAATTTGGGTTGACTCTTTATCTCAGGGATCAATCCTGGCCAGATGGATATAGGCCTTCCTATGACAGACAGGTTCACTGGCTGGCCAGACACAGATCTTCAGAGCAGCTGGAAACTCTTTTGGTAGACTGGAAACACCAGTGGATCACAAAGTAGGCAGGATTTATACAGACAGGAACGCCAGAGCTTGTAGCTTTGGTTTCAAGGAATAGGAAACCAAACTCCTCCTAGGCTCACACAGATCGAATGCAGGAGGAAGTATCAGCTTCAGGCTCTCCCAGTAACAGGAAGTCCAAAATCCCCTTGGCAGCTCTTTGTGCCCACTTTTATCTGCTCCCCCACATTCCAGAATTCAATCTCTCCAATTCCACAGCATGCAGTAGGGTCCAACACACTGATCTCTGTGCAAATTCCTCTCTAATTCCTGTTTGCAACCCATTTCTGTTTTCCCTCATAATAGAAGGGATATGATTTTTCCAGAGATGTTATTATTTCTTAAAATATTTTTTGAATTCTTCTAAAAAGACTTTGAAAATTGAATTGAAAATTGAAAATACCCCAAAATGTCAGTTTTATGTAGCCATACTTCTATTTTTTGCCTTCTTATTCTTTAAACTTGGTGTGAAATATCTTTTGGTAGTTTATGAAAATCAAATCCACTCTCCATTGGATTCAGGTTTACAATGTGGGAGACAAGTTGAAAGAATTTGCTTCAGGCCGAAAGGCAATTCCAAAAGAAGAGTACTGAAGGTGTTTGTGCAAGGACTATATTTGGTATAAGCATGCAGCCTTCCCAAAAGGCTACTTTGAAGGATACACATGTATTAATATTGTTTGTTAAAAAACTAAGATGTAGTTTTAATTGAACCACATCATGTTAATATCATTTTCATTGCAGATTGAAGAAGGTATTGTTGTAATGGAAGATGACTCTCCAGTAGAGGCTGTCAGCACTCCAAGTACTCCCCGAAATCTTGCTGCATGGAAAATAAGTATCCCATATGTGGACTTTTTTGATGATCCTTCCTCTGCTGACAGGAAGGAGAAAAAGGAAAGAATTCCTGTATTTTGTATTGATGTTGAGAGGAATGATAGAAGAGCAGGTGGGAAGCATTTTATAAATGCATAACATTTCTTAAAAGTGAAGTGGAATTGTTCTGTTTGTTTCTTGCCATTTATCAGGCATTAATGAGCATTGTGCCGGTTGTCACAGTTGGGTTTTGATCTGTGTTTATAAAAACAATATTATAGTTGCTTTAGTTCCAGAATTAAAAAAAAAATCACATAGAATCTTACTTGTCTTCATTGTCAGTCATTATTTTTTGAACAGTCTCTTGAATAACTAATACTCCTAGCATTTCATAGGATAGTAATTTTCCTTTTTTTAAAAGGAGTTTATTGTCATCATCCTCAACAAATAAGCTTATTTAGCATGTATTGCACACAGATTAGGCACCATAGACCGAGTACAAGATTTGATTTAAAAGATATTCATGCCCATAAACCATTTGTAGTATGATTATAAATGACAGGGCATAGTCAAGTACCTACTTCTAAAAAAGCCTACCTGTTTTGCTCTGTATTTTCTTTTTGATTGTTTCAGGTCTGGTCTAATAGATGCTGTGGGTGAACAGCAACCACAGCAGGATAAGCAACTACCGCCCTGGACTTGGTCCAAGAATTGGGGCAGTCATTGTAAACAAGAGTACTTCAAATCATGCAAGTTTTGGGTAAGGGAGAGCAGGAGGAGAGTAAGATTGAGATTAGGGAGACTGCCTTTCCTTCTAAAGGCATCAGTTACTTGGATTTTTTTTTTCAAAAGCTGCTGTTGCCAGAAAGTAAAATGTGGAAATTAGGAAGGAAGGATACCCACAGTAGTTGAGTATTGCATTTTGGTAATAACCAAAATCCACATCTGTTCTGCCTAGTCCTGCAGTACTTACCTAAGGCAGTGCTGCTCAATTTTGCTGTTGTTGCTGTTCTCCCAGTATTTTCTTAAATGTATGTCTTGAGCCATTGAAAATGCCACATCTGATTCCCACTAGGAACATAACTACTTGCTTTTGTTTTTTCTGCAGCTTCTGTAGGTTGAAATTTATAGGGGTGGGAGGAATTAAAAAAAAGAGATAGGTATTCATGCATAATACTTGAAATATGGCTCCCACTATTCTTTGGGAGGCTATCTAAAACTTTTTAGTTATTAGTTATAAATTTTTGCCATTAGAATTTTATAAAAGTTGTAAGAACTTATTTCCTTTAGTAAAAATAATTTTGAATGACTATATTCAATAATTATATCAAGCAAATAATATAAATAGTTGTTCATATTCATATTTATACTTGATGATTTTAACTCTTTTCATGCTTTTATTTTTAAAGAATAACCTAAAAATAAAAAGCAATAAAACTTAGACTTTTGAAGAACTGGTATATGTTTTTATTTTATTTTTTCCTGTGGTATTAACAAGTTTATTGCTAAACTCATGCTATATTTCTTGTAAATAAGGTTTCATGTAACCATGACCTTATATTTAAAGAATAATGTTAGGGTTATTCCTAGGTGAAATGTCACTTAACTATATTTTTTTCACATCTGTAACAGTTGGAATATCTTCTGGCAAATTAAAACTGACCATAACTGCTTTTGGGGACAATAATAGTAGCTAATCTTCATATAACAGCTTAAGGTTTGCAGAGCACTTTCCTTTCAACCACCTGAGGAGTCTGGGAGGTGGCTGCTATTATTATCTTGATCTTACAGATGAGGAAATGGAGGAACAGAGGTTAACTGACTTGCCCTAACTAACAGAGGTTAACTGACACAGATAATATGTCTAGGTTAGGATTTGAACTCTTGATTATAGGTCTAATATGCTTTATCCATTGGCTACTTAGTGGTCCCCAATACTACTCATACTTGCTTTATATTCAGTGCAGATGTTTTGTTTAGGGAAACATTTTTTGACTTAAATAAAAATTTAATTAATAATTATAAGTGTATAGTTTACATCAGAAGACATATTCTGCTACTAACTCATCATTATACAGTTCACTTAACTTGAATGGGCCACAGTTTCCTCATCTCTAAAATGAAGTGGTTGGATGTTATAACCTCAGAGATTTTCCTTCACTGCAGTATTATTTTTATATTTCAAGAGCCATCCTTTGAAATCTAAACCTTTATCTCTTTAGAACTACATTTTAAAATCTAAATCTATGTGGTTCCTTAAAGTCTCTTCCAATGTTGTAATTTTATGGTAGAAAATGCATATCATTATAATATAAAACTCATGATTGATTAACTCGAGCATTGTCTAAATTATTTTGAATTCCATTATAGTTGAAGTTATAAATAACAGTGAGAAGAATATCTTTATTAAGGATTTGGGTTGCCTTTTCCTTCATCATATGTTTGTTGTCTTAAAACCATTGCTTTTATCTCACACTTTAAAATAAATGAAAAATCATTTGATTATTTCATGTTTACATACTTTTCAGTTGGGCATGAACCTGAGCATTGGTCTGTCTACCGAAGATACCTTGAATTCTATGTTCTTGAATCAAAACTAACAGAATTTCATGGTATGTTTCCTTTTTTTTTTCATTTCAAGGTCTTTATTTCTATAGCTAATCATGAGAATTTGGGGGGTGTGAGATTTATGTAATTCTTCCTTATTTTAAATTTTAAAAAATGGGATACCATTACCAAACTATCTTTATGTATGTATATGTGCATGTGTCTCTGGGTATGTATTTACCATTTTCGATGAATGTTTTAACAGATATGACTAGAAATATTTGATTACCTCTTAAGTGACTTTTGAATATTTATGATGAAACAAAAATTATCAATTTGAATTATATATACTTAGATATACCTTGAGGATGTGGTAGTGACAAATAGATCTAGGGAGAAACTGGCAAAGAAAAACATTTTAAAGTTCACATAATAGTTAAGTATAATCTCTAAAGAAGAGTTTGATTATAGTAGGGAATTGGATTGGCTTTTCAACATGTTGTCTTCTGCCTCCTGGCATGGTTCCCTGTGCTTAGAGGATACCCCCTTCTCATCTGTCATTCAAATTCCATTCTTTGATGAGTAACTCAAGTGCCATCACCTCTAACATACTTTTCTAGAGAGCCTTAACTGAAAGGATTCTTACACTCGTCTTGTATTTTTCTAAAGCATTTTTCAGAGAGTTTGTAAGGAAAGTTCAAAAGATTTCAAGGTCTCACCCTATAGCCACTAATTTGGACTGCCCTTCAGGTGGTTCCCCCTTTCACCCTGACAACTTTGTACCATGTCGTTTTCTATTTCCCCCAAAGCTCTTCTGGAATATTATGACTGGCATAATCACCTCTGACTTAATTTCTTTCTCCTGGGTCAGAAAAGGGTGGGTATCCAGTTTATTTTTACCCTGGACTTAAATCCCTAAGATTATCCTTATTTCAGTGTTGTTGTTCATTACTATATTGCTCAGATGATATTGTTGAAATAGAATTTATCTTATTTGGAATCTTATTTCAGGAAATTTAGTCCACATCATTCCATATTGATCCCCTTCCTTTTAGTTGTACTATCACCACCCTAGATTGTGCCTTCATAACTTCTTACATGGACATATGGTAGTAGTCTTTTAATTGGCTTCTATGCTTTCAGCCTCATCTTCTAGTCAGCCTCCCCATAGCTACCAAAGTGATTGTCCATAAGCTGTTTTTTGAATAAAAGACTTTTCAAACTATTGGCATCTTTCACTAACTATTCTAAATGCCTAGAATGAGAATGCTTCATTTTGGCCTCCTGACTTTTTTGAGTTTATTCAAATCTCAGCTAAAATCTTTTTATAAGAATCCTTTCTTTAGCTCCCTCAATTATAGTGCTTTCCTCTATTAATTATCTCATAATAGTGCCTGCACATAGTAGGTTCTTAGTAAATACTTATTTGTTATTATTGATACAACCATTTACTTAACAATAAAAATGAATTATACTATTTTGGATACTAATATAGTAAAGCAGATGCATTATACTATTCTTTTTCATTTTAATGATTTTGAGACACCCCGCCCCCCCACTTGACTTTGAGTGATTTTACTTGAATTGTCCTCAATTTCCCTTATGGAGCCATAATCTTTTTAAAATTATAACTCATTCTCTTAAAGTTTATTATTTCTTCTTTTCTTTGACTTTACCTGCTGTTAACTTGGAAAAAACACAGAACTATTATAGTCATAAAAATCACTCTTTAAGGAAAGGAGTTTAGCACTAAAATTTAGGCCTCCTCGCAGAACTGTACGCTACAAACCCACACAGAGTCCCAAGACCATGGTTGCTTTGGTCACTGACCCCTGGAGAGCCCACCGTGCTAGATTGACTACTCCAAGGAACAAAAGAATTTGGATTACCTATGTACCATTTGGGGGATTCAGGAGCAGGGAAATTACTAGACATTACCATAGCTACAAGGAAATGGGAGTGTTCGACCTATACTGACAGGATACTGTCAAGCTTAGGAAAGGAATCATAGCTAGGGTGTAAGGGAAGGAGCTATTTAAAATGGATACTAAAAGGATGGTCCCTGCCCAGGTATGGTCTTCTTGGGAAAGAGTTTATGATAATGGGGAAGACTACTTAAGACAAATAGAGTATTCAGCATTTGCTTAGCCCCACCTAACTGGGATTGTCAGTTACCTTAGGGTCCATTATTCAGTCTGAAACTGCTAGCCCGAGATTCCCTTCCAGGTGGATTCTTGGGGGAACAGGGAACAAGTGCAAGCTTTGGAGTCTCCAACTTATAAACTTGTCCTAAAATTTGGTGTTCATCAGATCTTACTAGGCTACAAGTTCGGGGGTTTCTAGATTCCATGTTGACACTGCTTTAGTCATGAAATGCAGATCAGTTGAGGGTCTTTGGTACTCTTGAAACTTAATTTCTTAGTTTCTAATTTATAAGATATTTTTCCTGCCTTTTTATAACATTAAGTCATTTCTATATAAGTGAGGCAACATTTTACATTTTTAATATTGTTTAAAGTCCTCATATTCTGACCATAGATCATTTTCTCCCCCAAACTCTCCATATTCCTCCCAAAGTTTATTCATACACAATATATATTAGCAGTATTTGTTAACCAAAGTTCTTTTTCTGCTTGCATTAGGAGTTGAAGTATTCTTCTCACAGCAATATCTTACATCCTTTGACAAGATGAATCTGTGCTTTTCCAAAAACTATATTTGTGTCTTTTAAATGATTAAACTGCTCCATTTATCATAAAGGAACATTGTCCCTTACATCTGGAATCCCCAGCTTCCTTGTTTCCATGCCTTTGAACCTTTTGTTTCCTGAAAAGTTCTGATTAAATGCTACCTTCACCGTGAAACCTTTCCTAACTCTACAGCTGTTATTTCCTCCCCCATATTTATTTTGTGTAAACTTTTTAATGTATATATGATCTCTGAGAGAATGAAAGCTCCTTGAGGTCTCGGGCTATTTCATTTTTGTCTTTGCATCTCCAGTGACTGACACATAGTTTGGTGCTTGCTAATTGATCTTGTAAAAAAAAAAAAGGCAAAATGCTTAATAACATATAAGTTGAATTTTCTACAGCCTCTGAAGAAAAATGCTACATAAGTATAAAATGTTATATATGTGGACTTTTTATAGTCAAAATTTTGTAAATTGCTTCTAAAGAAAAATATAAATAGTGATAAAAATCCTTAATAAATGTTCATTGCAGGTACATTTCCTGATGCTCAGCTTCCATCCAAGAGGATCATTGGGCCTAAAAACTATGAATTCTTAAAATCAAAAAGAGAAGAGTTTCAGGAATATCTTCAGGTAGATCATCATCATCTATCCAAGTATTAAAAATAAATAGAATAACTTTTTTATGTGTTACCAATTTGGTAATGAACAAAGATTAACAGTTAACCAAGAATTGTTCAATTTTTATTTTCAAAAAACTTCATGAACTTTGATATGTTAACAAATATCATCTTGTTTGTCTTCATATTCCCTTCTTGACTTTATATTAATCAGTCTTTTATGATATATGTATCATTATATTCATGATATGTCATATCATTATATTCTAAGTGTTTATTGCTATTTAGGGTTCAGATTTTTTTATGCTGCATCAGCTCATCTTTACTCTGACAATTGTAAGGGGAAAATTTGGATAACGTGAAAGTGATAGAGTAAGGATACAGAAATGTGCATGGAGTGAAAAGTGTCAAGAGAGTCAAGGAATGGAATTTTGGAGAGAGGGGTGAATGAGAAACTGACAGTTGGACTTTGGAACATGGGGAGAGCTGGGAGGGGGGAGAACTGAGAGAGTGAGCTGGAGGAAGGAACCTCAAATCTGGTTATAAAGACTCTTCTCAAGCACTGGGACCAAGATGGCTGCTCTCAGACTTTTAATAATGTTGTCTGACTGATTTCAAACACTAAAATGCTTATTTAATAAAATAAAAGATAGGGTAGGTGGGAGGGTTAGGAAATTCCTTAAAACTAGATATCTAACTGTTCCCATAACCCATTGGTTCCTCATGGATCCTCTTCAGTGTTCAACAGAGTTAAACCTACTCTTACTTCCTCGCTAACTAAAAAATCCCAGCCCTTTCTGTTCCTAGCTTCTTAACTCTATAGCCACTTCCAAACAGTCTTGATTTAAGAATAGAGTAAGTTGCTAAATCAAGAAAGGAGACCCTAATGACTGGGTCACTCAAGATATAGGCCAAGCCTATGGAGGCAGTCTCTCCAGCTCTTCACTCCAGTCAATGTGAATTTCTTCTTCAGGCAGATCAAACTTTTATATAGATGAGGCACTGCTAGAAATATCTTTCAGCCACGAAAGAAGGTAAAATCACTAAACAGGCTTCTTCACATGAACAAGGATAAGCTCAGGGGAGACCAAGAAAGTCCACGAGCTCCTTCCTCTGCTTTCTCAGTTCTCCTCTCTCCTGGTTCTCCCCATGTTCCAAACTCTAACTGTCAGCTTGTAAGGGGTAAATTTAGTTTTTTTTTTTAACTGAATATAAATTTAGTTGGTTGCCAGGGATTAATTCAAATCCCAATAAAAATACTCAAGTAAGTTTGGGAATTTTTTGGTGGTTTAATTAATATAAAGGGAAGCAATTAAGAAGAAGAAGAGAGAAAGAGGTATAAGAATTTTCCCGCCTAGCCTAAGCTAAGGGAAGTTCAGAGACTTCAGCCACGATGCCTCCTCCAAGTTTAAAACTAGCTTGGCTTCTAGCCACGAGGTCTACTCCGAGATGAGGAGCCTCCTAAGAGGATAGTGCTTTTGAAAATAAAGGAAAAAAGAATCAGTCTAAACTCACTCACCTAGCACGCAGATGCCCAGCACGCTGCCACCAGCCACATCTCCGCCATGAAAGAGAGAGGCAAGAGGAAGTGATGTGAATATATAGACTTTTTTTTACATCACTTCCTTCATCTCATATGTACCAATGATAGCTTAAGCTTGACTTAGGACAGCCCAGGGGGTCTGTCAGTTGTTTTCTGATTTGTCACTTGCTAGCACATCTGCCATAGGCCATCCTTCTCTTAATCCTTAAGTAGGAGTGTATACATTCCTGATTGCTAGACTAAGCAGGTTGGAGTAAATCTAAAATTCACAAGCTTCTCATCTAGCCCTGTCTCCAAAATTTGATTCCTTGATTCTCTGACAATTCTCATTCCATGCACACTTCTATATCCTTACTCTATCCCCTTCACATGTTATCCAAATTTCCCCCTTACACAGTCTTAACGTATTTCTTGTATTATTCTCATATTTCATTTCTTAAGTAGTTTGATAGTCCATTTTGTGTAGATGCCAAACTTTGGTCAGCCATTCCCTAGTCATTAGATACTTAAGCTGTTTTCAAAAGAAGATGGGGAGAAGTTTAGAGAACATCCTGATGAGACTTTTATGGGATTCTATAATGTTAGATGTGGTGAGGAACTTAGAAAAATCATCTAGTTGAAACCTCTTTTTTATTGGTAAAGAAATTGAGACCCAGAGAAATTAAATAACTTGCTTCAGGTGATATAGCTGGTTAATAGTAAAGCATGAAGAAGAGACTTGAGCTTTTTTTTTTTTAAGAACTATATTTATGAATGCAAAAGCTTAAAGTTTACAATCCCAAACAAAATCTTTCCTGGTGAAGATAAAGCATAATCTTATAAAGGAAAATGGATCTTTTATGTAATAGAGGACTTCCTAGTATTCCTGATTAAAAGACTGGAGATCAATAGATATTTCAAAATGCAAACACAGGCAAGAGAAGTATAGAAAACTAAATGCATTTGAAAAATTGAAAGAACATACATTGATGAAGTGTTTGTATTCTAATGAAGGATGTCTCCTCAGAACCTTAATGTCTAAAGGAGTAAATAAAGTGAGGGCATAGGAGTTTTATTCTTAAAATAGACATCTTTTGAAGGTAGTGATTTCATTATCTTCTGGTGGTCCACTATACTTTTAGAAAGTTCTAAATGTAAGAAAGTTTTCCCTTATGTTAAGCTAAAATCTTCCTCTCTGCAGTGTTATACACGTGGAACAAATCTAAAGTTTTTTTCACATGAGAACCTTTCATATACTTGAGGGCAGTTATATTCCTTCTTTCTCTGTCCTTCGGTCTAAACATCCCCAGGTCATTTACCTAATTCTCATGTAGTATGATTCCAGGCCCACTCATCATGTTGATTTGATTTCCTCTAGATATATTTTAGCTTGTCAATGTCTTTAAAATAGTTCACCATAAAGTATATGTTGAATGACCATTCTGTGTAAGTATCTGTGCTAGGTGCTGGGAGTTCATACAATAAAGTAAAATAATCTTTATCCTCAAGGAGTTATATTCTGCTAGGAGGAAAACAACATATTCACAGATAAATCAGTGCAGCATATTTATAAAAAAATATACAATGATAGTTGAGGGAGTTAGCAGGAATTGAGAAATATCTAAAGGAAATAGCATTTGAGCTAAGCCTTAAAGGGAATTAGGGATGTTGAGGAAGAGGTAAGGAAGACCATTCAGATGCTCATGGGGTGTGTGAATAGAGAGCTTCCACTGCCTTATTACTTTGTCTCCTATTCAGAGGAGGGGATACTCAGTAGTGTAGACATAGCAGAGATTTCACAAAGTATAAGAACTGAAAAACATCTGTATAATCATTATATTTAGTAATAGAGAAACTGATCATTATTGACTTTTTAGAGAACAGTTTGTTGAAATGATGAGGATGGAAGTCATTGCAAAGGAACAAGAAAGTGAAGGCAGTGGGTGTAGAAAACTTTTTCTAGGAGTTTGTAAGGTAGGAAAGAGAAAGACAGTAGCTTGAGGAGAAGATAGTAAAATAAGGGAAGGAGGTTGTTATTTCTAAGTTTGGTCATGTTTAAAGGTAGCATTGAAGGTGCCAGGTGAAAAGGAAACACTGAAAATTAGGAAGAGAAAAGGAAACTGAATCAAGAGCACAAAAGAAGGATTGACATTGGTAAAAAAGTAGAAAGAGGTAGCCTTTTTTTTTCAAGCTAATGCAAAGGAGGAGGAATATGAAGAGGTCTATTAGAAAAGTAGAATTCATGAGGAGAAGGAGATGTTAATCATGGTCTCATTTTTTTACAGTAAAGACTTTCTGCTGGGAGAGAGTTGGATATGACAAAAATGGTTGTAGTGTAATAATGTGGAACTGAATTGAGTACTCCAGATGTGATCTGACCACAGTGGAATATAAAAATATTATCCTCTTCTTCCTGATGGGAGAGATAGGCCCCTCTTAATATAGTCTAAGATTGTCGTATCTTAAGATTGCCTTCCCAGATTCATAAGTTAGTAAGTAGTACAGTAGAATAGGATCAGAACTTTCATTGTTGATATGGTCTTGGCTTTTCTAGGGCACTGAGGCACACTGCTACTTCTTAAATAGCCGGTGTCATTTTTTAAAAAGTATTTTTCTATGGCTTCCTGATATATACTCTCCCTCCTCTCTTCCCTTTCCTCTCCTGGAGATGACAAGCTGGGCTATATGGGTATTATCACTCAATACCTTTTTCCATATTATTTATTTTTGTAATAAATTAATCTTTTAAAACCAAAACCCCAAATCCTATACCCATATAAACAAGTGATAAGTCGTATGTTTTTCTTTTGTGTTTCTGCTCCCATAGTTCTTTCTCTGGATGTGGATAGCATTCTTTCTAATCTTTCTCTGGATTGTCCTGGATCATTGCATTGCTATCAGTAGCCAAGTTGATTACATATGATCATCCCACAGTGTTTCAGTCTCTGTGTACAATGTTCTGCTCATTTCATTCCGCATGATAGTATTCTATCACCATCATATACCACAATTTGTTCAGCTATTCCCCAAAGATAGATACCCCCTCATTTTCCACCACAAAGAGTGTGGCTATAAATATTTTTGTGCAAACTTATTAAGATTTCTTTGGGGTACAAACCTAGAAGTGGTATTGTTGGATCAAAGGGCATGTATTTTTTAAAAGCCCTTTGAGCACAATTCCAAATTGCCTTCTGGAATGGTTGGATCAATTCAGAACTCCACCAGCAATGCATTAGTGTCCCAATTTTGCCACATCCTCTCCAACATTTATTATTTTCCTTTACTATCATATTAGCCAGTCTTCTAGAAGTGAGGTGGTACATCAGAGTTGTTTTGATTTGCATTTCTCTAATCAGGAGATTTTTTAAAAATCAAGTTCGTCTAATTAATTAATTAAGAATCTTTTTCCTTGGTACATGATTCATGTTCTTTCCCTCCCTTCCTTCCATCCCCTCCTGTAGCCAACGAGCAATTCTACTGGGTTTTACATGTGTCATTGATCAATTATTATTATACCAAGTGTCATTAAGTTCTGAAACATGAGAATTCTTTGGCCATTTGTCAATTGGGGAATTAGCCTGTGTCATTCTGAAAATTTTCTATAGTTTTTAAGGACTCAGTCATAAATATTTGATTTGTTGTTGTAATAGCTAAACTTTCCTTTTTTTTTTTTTTGGTAATTGAAGAAACTTCTGCAACATCCAGAATTGAGTAATAGCCAACTTCTGGCAGATTTTCTCTCTCCAAATGGTGGTGAGACACAGTTTCTGGATAAAATACTACCGGATGTAAATCTTGGTAAGTCATTTAAAAATAACTTTGTACAGGATTAAAATAGATGATCCAATTGATAAGCAGTTATGGGTTTACGAAATACTTTCAGATTTCAGAAGAGACAATAATGATATTGTAGAAATAGTGTTGATCTTGAAGTTAGGAATCTTGGGTATATACATCTCCTCAGACACTTAGTAATTCTGATGGTGGCCAAGCCATATAACCGTAACCTTATCTTTCTCATCAATAAAATGGTAACATTAATACATTTACTATTTATCTTAAGGGGTTGTGAGGAAAGTACCTTGTAAAAACCTTCACAGCAAACTATGTCCATTTTAGTAGTTGTAATAATTTAATTATTGAACTTCCAACAAATACATTTAGATTCAGATTCTAGTTATCTGCAGAATTGCATAGTTATTATAGCCTGTTATTCTTATGCTTAAGAATTTCTATAAGTTGCCTCTGTTGCTTCTATAAGTTGTTTCTAGGTGCAGTTCTAAATGACAACTTAGGATTTCAAACTATGTGTCATTTGGGCTCTGATTATATCAATGTTCCATCTATATCAACCCTTAGATCTTTCTTTTAGTCTTATCACCTCATTGTTCTTAAATTTGAATGTATTGGAGTTGAAAAAGTAATGTTTTCAGAGCTTTTCACTTGTGGGCATATGTAGTTATTAATAAATATGTATGCCATATATGCCACTCTCTGGAATTTTCTTCTATCCGGTATAATAAAGACTGATCTTATCAACCTTTCTTTAGTGCCAAGACTAAAGTTCTTAGACTAATTTAATTGTCAAATTGTTTCATTCTTTATTGAATTTTAAGGAATTCTCATGTTTCAGAACTTAATGACACTTCTGTAGTTTATAGTAAGTGAAATTGCACTTTTTTATAAACATTTGTTTTTCTTGGCTTAGATTTATATTCTTAGTGGCATCTCATTACTTGGCTTCACTGCTATAAATAAATTTTATTTAAATAATTTTTTCATTGTCTATAAACACATAGATATAGAGTTATGAGATTCTTTTTCTAAAGAATCTTTTCTGTTTTGAATCAGTATTTTTATTTTGTTTGAATTTTCCATGAACAATTTAGAACTTTTAGAAAAAAATACTTGGATGAAAAAAAGCTTTAGTCTTGAGTTTAAAAACACTTACATAGTAATCATTCTGTGGAATGTGGGTTGCCCTGTTTTAATGAGCTCTTTTTAAAAGATGAAATGATAAGAAAGTTAGGATTAAAATTTCATTGTTTTTTGGAAAGTTGATTAAATTACCAGTGGCAAGCCCTAAATAAAATCTGAAAGTTTCAACTCATGCCAATGAATGTCTAGGGTGATGGCAAACCTATGGTATGGGTGCCAAAAATGGCATGCAGGGAGCTCTCTGGGGGCATGCAGCACCTTCCCTCCCTGTCCTCGAGTTCATTACTAGAAAGGCAAAGGGACTTGGGTGGAGCTGCTCCCGTCTGTAAAAATAATAATGATGAGTTACATAAAAATAGATGGGAAAACTATGCCAATACAGGTTCAAACTGTTCAGATGCTTTTGATAGATGTAATAAAA
The DNA here is from genome assembly GCF_027887165.1 of Monodelphis domestica. Lineage (NCBI taxonomy): Eukaryota > Metazoa > Chordata > Mammalia > Didelphimorphia > Didelphidae > Monodelphis > Monodelphis domestica. Next base: position 341,273,444 of record NC_077228.1, on the reverse strand, counting down.
AGTATCTTCAGTGTTAAAATGAAGTGAAGCTCAAATGTGAACTTCCCTTCAGGGCTAGGCACAAGGACACGAAAGAGATTCTTATTATAAAAAATAACATATTTCTTGAAATATATAAAGATAACAAGGATTTCTAATTCTAAGGGATTCTAAATCCACCCAAATAAACTCCCTGATTCTGCAAGGAACTGCTTCTCCTGTGTTTCATAGGCTACACTAATCCTCCCAGATCTGACTAACCCAAATTTATACTATTCTAAATAAAACTACCACTATTATCCTTATAATTCTTAACTTTGCCTTCCAGTTATAAAATAAGAAAGGCTAGCTGGTTGAGTCTCAACAAGAATCATATTAGGACTCTTGAGTCTTAACAGACTCTGAGTCCAAATCAAAGACCAGATCTTTCTTTGGTCTTCTCAGATATAAACCAATTTATGAAGACAGAAATAGTCAATAGTGTTTCCCAAGTTGGAAAAAGAAAACACTAAGCTCCTTCAGGTCTTTCCCTCAGACAGAGAGAAAGGCAAAGATATTACCTCCTCCAGCCCTGAGAGAGAGTCTCTGAGTGTGTCTGACTGCCAACTGCCAGAGACCAACTGCCAACTGCCAACTGCCAGAGAGAGTAACTGACACAGAAAATGGTTATAACTGCCAACATTTGAAATTGACATGCTCTCTCAGCTCTGCTTCAAACTCTAATTCTTTCTCAAGCCAGCTATTCTAATTCTTATTGCTAAACTGATAAAACAATACTTATTTTCTAATATCATCCTTGTACCTCCCCATCTCCATTGCACCTGATGACTTTTTTCACAGCCCCCACCCCTCTACCCAGTAGCCCAATGAGAGTTCACAGTGGGTAAGGTGGGTGGCTCACAGGAAGCAGAGCTAGAGGAGAGCAGAGTACTCTGGCCACTCCCCTCCCCCTCTCAGCACTTGCTGAGGACATTCCTTACTTCACCCAGTCCTCTGTCCAGCAGCCCAATGGGAGCACTTCCTCCCTCCCCTGTGTGGGGTAAGAGGGGGCAGGGAAAACCCAGCATGTGGTGGGGAGCGGCACGGCACACATTCGGGGGGGGGGGGGGTTAAGCACGGCACTCTATCTCTTAAAGGTTCACCATCACTGGACTAGGGGAATAATTTTTCTTTATTAGAGATTTATGAAATTAAATTTTTAAACCTATTGTTTCAGGAAATAGTTTGGTGTTAGAATATTTGGAGGCCAGATTTAGATACTATTTAAATCATTCCAACTATAGCTTTTTAATTCAGATGTTCTCCTTTGGCCTTCCTACACAGCACCATGAAACCCAGAATTGTTAATTTCTGGTCATATTGAACTGTATATAAATTGAAGCAGATTGTCTTAATTGAAAGTTATGGTTGGAGCTATTTGAGTAGGCTTTAATGTCCTGTGTGTCCTAAGTCATATCATAAGTATAGTGTTGTAAAACTTCTAGCTCTCAGATGTGACATGAAATCTCACTGGTAAAAATTGTGCTAGCCGTCTCATTTTAAAATGTTTTTATTTTATTGTGAAATTTGAAAATGGAATTAGTAACCCTTTTCCATGTGTGGTTTAGTTTTTAAAAGGAGAGAAAGGCTTTAAGAATCTCCTTATATAGCACCTAGAAGTTTAAAATATAACCTCCATCAATCCTCAGCACTCTTCTTTTAAGCCTTCAAATCATGTCTCTACAGTTCCCGTGCTTTTTGTTCTGACTTCTTTAGGAAAAAAAGGGTCAAAAAAAAAAACTACTATAAGATTACCACTTATATTTTATTCATTTATTCACCAAACATTTATTGACTGTCTTCTAATTGCAAGTGACTTTCATATATTTCATATATATACATTTCATATACATTCATATACTTCATATAATATATGGTCATTTTCTCCGAGGATCTTACCAACTTAATGGAGTTAAGACATGAACATAATAACTACTGTATATGCTTGGTAGAGACAGTTCTAGAAAATTTTTTTATGGAAATTATAGTACTCAAGCTGATTCATAAATATGAATAGGGCTGCAGCAGGTAGAAATAGTTAGATGGGGAGAAGGGGAAGTGGAATAAGGAAAAAAAAACACATGGTATATAGTACAAAGAATTCTGGATTTAGATTCAGGAGACCTGAATTTATTAATTCCAGCTCCAAAACACCCTAGCTGTGTGATTATAGGTAAGTCATGTTTCTCTTGAGTCTCAGTTTCCTCATCAACAAAATGTGTCAATTATACTTTTACTTACCTTCCTGATGGCATTATAATAAAGAATGCATTTTGCAAAATTTCAAGAATTATGTGAATTATTATTAGTAGTTATATATACACATATATATTCTAAGACAGAGGAGTAGTAGAAGTAGTAAGGACTAGGGAGTGGGGGTTAAGTGACTAGGAAATAGCTGACATCTAATTTGAACCAAGGACCTCTCAACTCTAGACCTGGCTTTCAATCCACCAAGCCATCTACCTGCCGCATAGTAGTATCTTTTTGATGCACAAAAGAAAGCAAAATATTCTTATTTAACTTAAAAATTATACTAAAAGGACTGTTAAATGGCAATATATTGTAAGCACTATGGCTGATTGAAAACTATATTTAAAGGGATCTTTGATCTTAAGGATTATATTAACAGCTAGTGTTCACTGATTGTCTGGAAAAAAGGCATTTGCAGAAGAGTTGGTCCTCAAATCAGAGTATTGGGACTTAGGTGTTTTGGGATATGAAGAGAAATAAATGAGAAAAGGAGAAAAAAAATGGGATATTGGTTAATTAAGGACTGTAAATTGAGTGTAGAAGCAGGAGAAGACCTCTTTTAACATAAGGGATTTCTATAAAGTTAAATGTAAATGTTAAAAATGATTTGTGCATAGAAGGGAAAAGGTCATCTGCCAGAGGATGAGAGGATAGTGTATATATGTTGAGAAAGAAGGAATGGTGTTTAAAATTATGTAAATCCTTGCAAGAATGAAAAACATTAACTTGGCCATACCTTGAGTTCTTATTAAAAAAAGGCCAAATGCTTATTTCATAAAGTACTCAAGTAACTCAGTGCTTTTGGCACACAATTGGGAGGTAAAGGGTATATGTGTAGTGATCGTGTGAAAGTTAATGGCTTAGAAAAATTTTCAAGGTTTTTTTGCATTTTAGAAATGAAATTTAACTTACCTAGCATCTGAATTTGTCAGATAGGAGATCTGACCAGAAATTACTGCACCCATTAGTAAATAGATTAAATAATGATGATTATAATAGTTACAACAGCAGTAATAGCAACTAGCATATATGGTGGCTTCTATATGTCAGGCACTGTGCTAAATACTTTACAAATGTTTTTAGTTTCATAACAATGGGGGAGGTAGATGGCATTATTATAAAAATAAAGTAATTTTTCATTTGAGGAAACTGAGTAAACATCTATTAAGTATCTGAAGTTAAATTTGTACTCAGGTTTTCCTGACTCCAGCCTAGCATTCTAATCACTCTGCTACCCAACTGCCTCTGAAATAAAATAGTAGAATGAGTTGAATTTAAAGTTTGTAATGTTTCCTAGATTGCCTTCTGCTTAACGTATTGATTTATTAATTACTGTGGCTAAAGAAAAAAATTCCTACATCTTTAGAAATAATTTATTGCTTCACAGTGTAAATTTTCATTGAGAGTAAATGATAAGTGAAATTATCATTTCAAACTTTTTAGGTAATTAATAGTAATAAAGTACAGACTGTTACCAGGTAAGATTTAAGATGACATGTTAATGTTTTTAAATTTCAGGGAAAATTATAAAATCCGTTCCAGGAAAACTAATGAAAGAGGTAAGTGGCCATTATTTCTTAATATTTCATGTTATTACTAACAAAGTCATAGTTAATTACTTTGTTTCTGTCCCTTATTATTACATTTTATCAACCTCTGTGTCACTGCAGAAGGGCCAGCATTTGGAACCTTTTATTATGAATTTCATTAATTCTTGTGAATCTCCAAAGCCTAAGCCAAGTAGACCAGAACTAACAATTCTCAGCCCAACTTCTGAAAACAACAAAAAGGTACGTACGGTATGTTAAAAAAGATTGTTGATTGTCATCATTTTGGTTTTTGCCCAGTGTGAGTTGATGGTGTTATGATGTGCATAGGATAGGATTACCTCCCCCCCCCCACCCCCATTCTTAAAGATCCTTGTTTTTATTAAAAAATTGCATTATGGATTTTCTTTGTTTGGAAACAGACATATATCATAAGCCAAAATACCTTAATAATGAACTTGATGGTGCCATGATTGTTGCTTCCTTTAAATGAGGATCTGCTTGTCACAGTACAAGGGGTACAGAAAATATTTATAGCTCGTCAGTTATTGCTATAATACTACATATACATTTCCCAATAAGCACCAAGCTATGCAAAACTGCACAATAAAAATTATAGAGGAAAAAAAATTATAGAACTTATGGGGAAAATGAGATTGGTGCTTGAAAACTGTCAGAAAAAAGATTGGAACCTATTAAATGGTCAATAATTACATAAATACTAATTCTGGGGGCAGCTGGGTGGCTCAGTGGATTGAGAGCCAGGCGCAGAGATGGGAGGTGCTGGGTTTAAATGTGGCCTCAGACACTTCCCAGCTGTGTGACCTTGGGCAAATCACTTGACCCCCATTGCCTAGCCCTTACCACTCTTCTGCCTTGGAGCCAATACACAGTATTGACTTCAAGAAGGAAGGTAAGGGTTTTAAAAAAAATACTAATTCCGTGTTTAAAGCAAAAGAGAACTTGAAACTGAAAAACTTTACACAGATAACATAAATACATCTAGAATAGGAAGGTAAATAGTTAATACATGGGGAAAATTGTATCTGATTTTTCTGGTAAGAGTTTCATATGCAAAATATATAATTATATACATACATGACTAATATCCATTTGTAGTACATATATTTAGTTCTTATAAAAACTGCAAAATAGTTGCAATTACATGAAAAAATACTCCATAGCACTAATAAAAAAATGCAAATCAAAACCACCCTGAAGTTTTATCTTAAACCTTATAAATTGACAAAAATGAAAAAAATAAATAGCAGCAGTGAATGTTAACATTAATGGAGAGAACAATGTCACACCCCAAAATCAAAAGTAAATGTAACAGGGGGCAGCTGGGTAGCTCAGTGGACTGAGAGCCAGGCCTAGAGATGGGAGGTCCTGGGTTCAAATTTGGCCTCAGACCCTTCCTAATTGTGTGACTCTAGGCACGTCATTTAACCCCCATTGCCTCGTATAAAAATACATTTTGGTGAGTTATAAAATAAAATATTTAGATGGAAAAACTTTTCCAATATAGGTTCAAAACTGTTTAACCCACCAATCAGGTTCAAACTGTTTGGATACTTTTGATAGAGCTAATCAAAAGTATCCTCAGTGAAGCGCAAATGTGAAATTCCCTTCAGGGTCAGGCGTAAGGATGCTTAAGAGAGTCTTATTATAAAAATTAAAATGTTTATTGAAATATATAAAGATAAATAAAGGATTTCTAATTCTAAGGGATTCTAAATCCACCCAAATAAACTCCCAGGTTCCGCAAGGAACCACTTTACCTGTGTTTCACAGGCTACACTAATCCTCCGTAATCTGACTAACCCATATTTATACTATCTAAATAAAACTACTGCTATTATCCTTATAAATCTTAACTTTGCCTTCAAATTATAAAATAGCAAAGGCTACCTGGTTGAGTCTCAACAAGAATCAAGTTAGGACTCTTGAGTCTGTGAGTCTCAACCAAAGACCAGGTTTTTCTTTGGTCTTTTCAGATATAAACCAATTTATGAAGACATAAATAGTCAATAGTGTTTCCCAAGTGGGGAAAGGAAATCACTGAACCTCCTTCAGATCTTTCCCTCGGACAGAGAGAGAGGCAAAGATGTTACCTCCTCCAGCCCTGAGAGAGTCTTTCTCTGCCAATGGCCAGAGACCAACTCCCAACTGCCAGAGAGAGTAATTGACATAGGAAAAATGGTTATAACTGTTACATCTGAAATTAACATGCTCTCTCAGCTTTGCTTCAAACTCCAGTTCTTTCTCAAGCTAGCCACTTTACTTTTATCTCTAAATTAATAAAACAACACTTATTTTCTAATATCATCCTTACACTAGCCCTTACCACTCTTCTGCCTTAGAACTAATACACAGTATTGATTCCAAGACAGAAGGTAAGGGTTAAAAAAAAAAAGTAAATGTAACAATTAAGATCAGGTAAAACTCAAATGCAAGATATGAGAAGATTCCCCCAAAATATCCCTTTGTGGAGGTGGGGAAGGTCCACAAATGTTAGATTTTGATGTGCTTGGACCTTATCAGTGTATTGTTTCAGTTGTGCTGACTTTTTTTTTCTTTTCCTCAAAAATGCTATTTTTTTATATGGGATGTCTTTCTGATAGGGTAAGAGGAGGGATTGTTAGGAAAACTACAGTGATATAAGAAACAGAAAATATCAACAATAACATTTAAAGAAAGAAATACATAAATACTACAACAAATAGTGTTTGTGACCATGCGTTAACTGTTTTGCCCATGCCCTAGGCTGCATGAAAAAGTTGGGCAAGCAGTAGCTCCACCTAGAGGCCCTGGAGCAAGGGAGTGGGGATGATCAGATGTCTACTCAACTTTCATTTTTATTTCTCTTAAACTTCAGTCTCTTTAATCGCTAACACAAAATAGCTTTTGTCTTCCTCATGCTCATTTCTCCTTTCCCCTCCCCCAATCCTTCTTGTTTGCCAATTTTTGTTTTTCTCATGCTGCTATTTTCCCTACAGTCTTAGGCTTATAGACCTTTCAGTAAAGAAAATAACTTTTTGCCAATAACACAACATGACACAAATCTGAAACACCAATGCAAATTTTCATAAAACTTGTTCAATCTTCTGTAATACTCCAGTACCACAAAACATACACATCAGAACAATCTCCTCTTATAGATTGATTCCTACAAGGAAACGATTGTATAATCAATATTATGCAGGATTTCTTATCTAACAATTTATTGAAATTAACTCAGAAAAGACCAGTTATTATTCATTCATAAACACAGTTATTCTATGTTAAATAGACCTTATATGAAGAATTTATTCAAGATAATATTTTGTTTTAATTTTAGTTAAATTATCTTTCCCCCAGGAGTTTAAAAAATCATAATACATTAAAATATTGTATATGGTGTTATTATATTATCACCAACAATTGCTGACTAATTGCTACCAACATGAAGATAAGTAGAGGAACCCTGAGAACAGAGGCACCTTTTAGACCAAAGGCCCTTACAGTCATCATCCAGGGAGGTGGGTCTTGTGGAGAAGGGCTATCCATCCCCACCACTTGCTACCTGCTACCTCAGAATTTTGCAAAGGAGAGAAAATCTTTGCAGAAATGTTGTTAGGATGCCAAGAAAACTTTAGATTAAGACTTGATACATTTTTGTAAAGGATACTGTGAGTATTCAAGGGAGAACAGTAAAACATTTATATTTGGAGTAAAAAAGAAGTGATTTGTGACATCTCTTTTGATCTTATTTTGGCTAAGAATGGAGTCCAGAGGCAACTGGGAAGGGACAAAGAATCTTATGTCTTGTCTACTGCAAAATGTTTTGGCTGGAAATATACTAGTATGTACTATGTGGTATTAACATGAGTAGGTATTCTTTTGTGAAACATTTAAACTAAGTAGCATATTGCTTTTTAATTGCATCTAGTTGCAACAAAATGTATAAAATTACTATTCTCTGATACTGAAAATAAGTTGGTAAGAGGACTGCTAAATTGTTTAAAAATGAGTTTGAATCTGTTATTGAGTGGAAATTTTTTTATGGCTAATGTGAGAACACTGTTTTGTGAGTTTTTCCTCCTTACAGCTTCTGTACTTATTTTTATATACAGTTTTGAGGTGGGGAGTTAGGATGGAACTGGAATAATGATGTGATTTAGAAGTAAATGATGACATTTTTTTGGAAACCATTTAGTAGATGAAGCCAGCTTGTGTGGCTGGAATTGTGGGTCTGCAGTTATTTTGCATGATAGTTTATTTGAAAAACTGAATAATTAAACACACCACATAGTGTTTTTATTTATTTTTATTTTTAAATTTTTCTTTATTTTATTCCAATAACAAACCTACACATAAGTTTTCCAAAGTTACATGATTCAGTTGTCTCTCTTCCCTCTCCTGTAGCTGACAAGCAATTCCACTGGGTTTTACATGTATTATCACTCAAAACCTATTTCCATATTGTTCATTTTTTATAATAGAGTAATCCTTTAAAACCAAGACCCCAAATAAACAAGTGATAAATCACATGTTTTTTTTTCTACATTTCTACTCCCACAGTTCTTTCTCTACATGTCTATTACATTTGATCATCCTACAATGTTTCAGCTACTGGGTATAATGTTCTCCTGGTTCTATTTATTTCAGTCCACATCAGTTCATGTAGGTCCTTCCAGTTTTCATAGAAATCAATCATTTCTTATAACACAATAGCATTCCATCACCAACATATACCACAATTTGTTCAGCCATTTCCCAATATAGAGACATCCCCTCACTTTCCAATTTTTGCTACCACGAAAAGCTCAGCTATATATATTTTTGTAAAAATAGGCCCATCCCCATTTTAAAAAAAATCTCTTTGGGATACAGACCTCATAGTGGTATTACTAGATCAAAAGGCCTGCTTTCTTTTAAAAACCTTTGAGCATAGTTCCAAGTATACTTCCAGTATAGTTGGATCACCTCATAACTCCCCCAGCAATGCATTAGTGTCCCAATTTTGTCACATCCCCTCCAACATTTATCACTTTCCTTTACTGTCGTATTAGCCAATCTGCTAGTTATGAGGTAGTATCTCAGAGTTGTTTTGATTTGCATTTCTGTAATAAGGAGGGATTTAGAACATTTTTTCATATGATTACCGATAGCTTTGATTTCTTCCTCTGAGAACTGCCTATTCATATCCCTTGACCTTTTTTCAATTGGGGAATTGCTTGGCTTCTTATAAATTTGACTTAGTTTTTATATATTTGAAAAATGAGATCTTTATCAGAGAAATTTGTTATCAAATTCTTTCCCAGTTTGTTGCTTCCCTTCTATAATCTTGTTTTCATTAGTTTTGTTTGTATAAAGCCTTTTTAATTTAATCAAAATTATTCATTTTACATCTTATAATGTTCTCTATCTCTTGCTTGGTCTTAAATTCTTTCCTTCTCCATAGATCTGACTGGTAAACTATTCTATGTTCACCTAATTTACTTATAATATCACTCTTTATGTTTAAGTCATATGCCCATTTTGAACTTAATCTTGGGTGTGCCATCTTGATCTAAACAAAATTTTTGTCATACTCTTTTCTCATTTCCCAGAAGTTTTTGTCAAATAGTGAGTTCTTATCCCAAAAGCTGGGATCTTTGGGTTTATCATACACGTTCTTGCTGAGGTCATTTACCCCTAGTCTATTTCATTGATCCACCCTTCTGTCTCTTAGCCAGTACCAGATTGTTTTGATGACCACTGCTTTATAGTACAGTGTAAGATCTGGTACTGCTAGGCCTTCATCTATCACACTTTTTTCATTAGTTCCCTTGATATTCTTGATCTTGGTCTTCCAGGTGAATTTTGTTATTTTTTCTAGTTCTATAAAATAGTTTTTGGTAGCTTGATAGGTACGACATTCAATAAATAAATTAATTTAGGCAAGATTGTCATTTTTATTATGTTAGCTGGTCCTACCCATGAGCAATTAATGTTTTTCCAATTGTTTAGATCTAGTTTTATTTGTGTGGAAAGTGTTTTACAGATGTATTCACATTATTCCTGTGACTGTCTTGGCAGATAGATTCCCAAATATTTCATATTGTCTAGAGTGATTTTAAATGGAGTTTCTTTCTAACACTTGCTGCTGATTTTTGTTGGAAATATATAGAAATGCTGATGATTTATGTGGGTTTATCTTGACCCTGGAACTTTGCTAAAATTATTTCAACTAGCTTTTTAGTTGATTCTCTAGGATTCTTTAGGTAAACCATCATAGTGATAGTTTAGTTTCTTCACTGCCTACTTTGATCCCTTCAATTCCTTTTTCTTCTCTAATTGCTAAAGCTAGCATTTCTAGTACTATATTATAATAGTAATAATGGGCATCCCTGCTTCACTCCTGATCTTATTGGGAAGGCTTCTAATTTTTCCTCATTGCAGATGATACTTGTTGATGGTTTTAAATTAATACTACTTATTTTGAGGATGGGCCCATCTATTCCTATACTTTCTAGTGTTTTCAATAGGAATGGGTGTTGTATTTTGTCAAAGTCTTTTCTATTGAGATAATCATGTGATTTCTGTTAGTCAGATTATTGGTATGGTCAATTATGCTGATGGTTTTCCTAATATTAAACCAGCCTTGTATTCTTGGTATAAATCACACCTGGTTGTAGTGAATAATTCTTGTGATGTATTGCTGTGGTCTCCTTGCTAGTATTTTATTTAAGATTTTTGCATCAATGTTCATTGAGGAAATTGGTCTAATTTTGTTTCTATGTTTTTGGTCTTCCTGGCTTAGATATTAGTACCATATTTGTGTCACAAAAAGAATTTGGTAGGACTTGTTCTTTGCTTATTTTACCAAATAGTTTGTATGGTATTGGGATTAGCTGTTCTTTAAATGTTTGCTAGAATTCACTTGTGAATCTATCTGGCCCTGGGGATTTTTTCTTAGGGAGTTCCTTGATGACTTGTTCAATTTCTTTTTCTGATACGAGATTATTTAAGTAGTCTATTTCCTCTTTTGTTAATCTAGGTAATTTATATTTTAGTTCTTCCTTTCTAGAGAGAGCCACTCTGTAAAGCTCAGGCTGAATGAGTATAAAGGTCATCTACATCCAATTACCTTCCCTTTACAGAGAAGAAAATGGAGGCCAGGAAATGGAAAGAGACCTGCCCTAGATTTCACCATGTTCTGCCTGTTTGTATTCAGTAATTCTTTCTAAATGGAAAATCACTTGAGAATAGAAAAAGTAGAAAAGTATCTCATTCTTTTTCAGCCTAGGAATAAATAGGAAAAAAGTAAAGACTGGATTATCTGTATCATCCTATAGTTCAAAATTCCTCATGCTACTTTGACAAGAAGCTTGTGTCATTCTGCTTTTTAAGCATCATATGTGATGTAAATTTTAAAATGGCAAATCTTCCAATTTTAATGAAAATAATCATATTTGTTGCTGAACTCCCCAAAGCTGAGTTGAATAAAAATGTCTGTGTCTCTTGGTTCATGGGAAGTGCTCATCTTTGGAATTCATTTGCTGTAGTGAAGAACTCAGCTCTTAATGCAACCTCACAAGGGCCTGCATCAATTAGCTTCCAGTCTGTACTGGGCCATGATGGTGACCGACTGGCCCGCCTGTCTCAGCGCAGCCGCGGCCTGTTTGTGAGTGGCATTCCTCAAGTTGACTCCGTTCACCAAGAGGATGTGGTCTCCTCGGCGCAGCTCCCTACTCAGGTTGGCTGGCCCCCTGGCCAGGATGAAGGAGACAAAAATGCCCTCTCCATTTTCTCCACCTATGATGTTGAAGCCCAGGCCAGTGGAGCCCTTGTGCAATACAATCTTCTGGGGCTTTCTGGCATCCTCTTTGGGCCTCAGGGCCCCGGAGGAGGAGGGGGCCAGGGCAGTGGCTGAGCTCAAGGTACCCCCTTGGGGCTGCAGGGTCTCTTCACAGGCACTCAGCTATGGCCCTCTGAACAATTTCAGCCCAGATTCCCTCTTTATCTTTATCTTTATCCCTCTTCTTCCTCCTCCTCCTGGGGGGCATCTTCTTCCTCATCCACATACTCATCCTGGTAGTCTTCCTCCAACCCCTGCACCTCTTCCTTCTGGATCCATGTCATCACTGTCACAGTCACAGTCTTCCTCATCCTCATCCTCCATCCCCTCATCATTTTCCTCCTCCTTGTGGTAGCTGGCATCACTGACCTGGCATTCCACCTCCACCACCTCCTCCTTCTCCTTCTCCTCCGACCCTCCTCCTCCTCCTCCTCCTCCATGCCCTCCTCCTCCTCCTCCTCCTCCTCCTCCTCCTCCTCCTGTTCTACATCCACATCGTCCTGGTTCTCCCCCTCCTGCTGCTGCTCTTCTTCCTCTTCCTCCTCCTCCTCCTCCTCCTCCTGTTCTACATCCACATCGTCCTGGTTCTCCCCCTCCTGCTGCTGCTCTTCTTCCTCTTCCTCCTCACCGCCCCCCTCCTCCTCCTCCTGATCCATGAACTTCTCCTCATCCTCATAGTCTTCATCCTCCCAGTCCTCCTCCTCCTCCTCATCCCTGGGGGGGCTCCCGATCCTGGTTGTCCTCCTCCCTCCCTCCTCCTCCATGCCCTCCTCTTCCTCTTCTTCCTTCTTCTCCTCCTTCTCCTTCTCCTCCTCCTCCTCCTCCTCCTCCTCCTTGGGCAGCTCCTGTTCCTGGTCTTCCTCTTCCTCTTCCCCTCCTCCCCTCGCTTGGCCTCTTCATCCTTCTCCTCAGCCTTATTCTCCCTGCCTGACTGCCAAGCTCCGGCCACTGCCAAGAGGCTCCACTGGGGCCCTTCCCACAGCTATCTAGCGCGCCCCCCCCCCCCCCCCAACTCATGGCCCTGACCTGAGCTGCTTTGGTCTCGATTTTCACATAGTGTTTTTAAACTGAAGTAAATATTAAAAAAATAACTACTCTTCTAGAAGATCATGGGTATCAGTTGTTTATGTTACTCTGTGCCTTTGTTGTTATTGATGTCTGAGAAAAGCATTAACTTAGTGGAACACTGTGGGTATTAGTTTGTTCCTAAAGTTTACTTTTATTTCATATTACTCAGAGCTGCATAGTACTGCTTAAATTGGTCATTGCTTTAGTAATGAAAATTTTGTTAGTATAGTTCTATATGTAGTCATGTCCCAGACCCAGACTGTAGCTATGTTGAGTGCTAGACATTTTTACCTTGAAGGCTAAAATCTTTATTTTGAGTTTTGAATCTAATTCTAATGATAACTAATTCCTATTGGTCATACCTACTGTTCTGCAGAGCAGAAAGAAGATATTAAATTAATGAACAACAAGAATGTCCTGGGCTTTGGAATAGGCTGGGTAAAATTCCAGTGGTCCCTTGCTATCCTGGGGTCTTAAGAAAAGGATGAGCCATTTAAATCCTACTTGATGCTCAGATTGGAGTCTAGGAATGGGAGGTTTTGAGGGAAGGAGGTAGTAGAAATAAGTAAGTTTGATTAGTGCCATACCCATTGAACTACCAAAAAACTTCTTTACTGAATTAGAAAAAACCATAACTAAGTTCATTTGGAAGAACAAAAGAGCAAAGATATCCAGGGAAATCATGAAAAAAAATGCAAAGGAAGGAGGACTTGCAGTCCCAGATCTCAAACTATACTATAAAGCAGTGGTTATCAAAGCAATTTGGTTGGCTAAGAGACAGAAAGGAGGATCAGTGGAATAGACTTGGCATAAATGATCTCAGCAAGACAGTTTATGACAAACCCAAAGACCCCAGCTTTTGGGACAAAAATCTATTATTTGATAAAAACTGATGGGAAAATTGGAAGACAGTGTGAGACTAGGTTTGGATCAACACCTCACACCCTACACCAAGATAAATTCAGAATGGGTGAATGACTTGAACATAAAGAAGGAAACTATAAATAAATTAGGTGAACACAGATTAGTATACCTGTTAGACCTTTGGGAAGGGAAAGGTTTTAAAACCAAGCAAGACTTAGAGTCACAAAATGTAAAATAAATAATTTTGACTACATCAAATTAAAAAGTTTTTGTACAAACAAAACCAATGTAACTAAAGTCAGAAGGGTAGCAACAAACTGGGAAACAATCTTCATAAAAACCTCTGACAAAGGTTTAATTACTCAAATTTACAAAGAGCTAAATCAATTGTACAAAAAACCAAGCCATTCTCCAATTGATAAATGGGCAAGGGACATGAACAGGCAGTTCTCAGCCAAAGAAATCAAAACTATTAATAAGCTCATGAAAAAGTGTTCTAAATCTCTTATAATCAGAGAGATGCAAATCAAAACAACTCTGAGGTATCACCTCACACCTAGCAGATTGGCTAGCATAACAGCTAAGGAAAGTAGTGAATGCTGGAGGGGATGTGGCAAAATAGGGACACTAATTCATTGCTGGTGGAGTTGTGAATTAATCCAACCATTCTGGAGGGCAATTTGGAACTATGCTCAAAGGGCGATAAAAGACTGTCTGCCCTTTGATCCAGTCATAGCACTACCAGGCTTGTACCCCAAAGAGATAATAAGGAAAAAGACTTGTACAAGAATATTCATAGCAGCACTCTTTGTGATGGCCAAAAATTGGAAAACGAGGGGATGCCCATCAATTGGGGAATGGCTGAACAAATTGTGGTATATGTTGGTGATGGAATACTATTGTGCTAAAAGGAATAATAAAGTGGAGGAATTCCATGGAGACTGGAACAACCTCCAGGAAGTGATGCAGAGTGAACCAGGAAAACATTGTACACAGAGACTGATACATTGTGATACAATCGAAGGTAATGGACTTCTCCACTAGTCTCAATGCAATGTCCCTGAACAATCTGCAGGGATCTAAAAAACACTATCCACAAGCAGAGGATAAACTGTGGGAGTAAAAACACCTACGGAAAGCAACTGTTTGACTACAGGGGTGGAGGGGATATGACTGAGGAGAGACTCTAAATGAAAACTCTTAATGCAAATACCAACAACATGGAAATGGGTTCGAATCAAGGACACATGTGATACCCAGTGGAATTGCGTGTCGGCTGTGGGAGAGGTGGAGGGAGGTGGGGAGGGAAGAAAAGAAAATGGTCTTTGTTTCCAATGAATAATGTTTGGAAATGACCAAATAAAAATTAAAAAAAAGAAAAAAGAAAGAAGTAAGTTTACTGAAAAAAATCTCTTTTGTTTTTCAGAATAAAAAAAAGAGTAATGTCAGTTTTTTTTACTGTTTAGGCTTTGGCCATATTATATATTCTGAATTAAGTTTATCTTTTCTTTTGGGGGAAAAAACTGACATATTTTGTCATGGCACAACAAACATCCCCAAACTCCCTTACAAAGTACATTCCCCCAAAGAAGTTTGTTTATTAATAGTTAACCAAAAGGAAAGCTGTATCCTTTAATTTTAACAATACAGTGCTAAATGGACTGTTGGATATAACTAGATTTAGTTGACCATTGAACTTTTTTCTATACGAGTTATAAATGTCAAGTCTAAAGAGGGAAAAAGCTCTTTTGATATGTAGTTTATAGGCTAAAATGATAAATGTTGAAGGAAATGTAGAAAAGTGGGGAGTTAATTCACTGTTAGTGGAACTGTGAACTGATCCAAACATTTTGGAGAGTAATTTGAATTACACCCAGACAGCTATAAAACTTTGTATACTCTTTGACCCAGCAACAAAATTGCTGGATCTGTTTCCCAAGGAGAACAGGAAAAAAGGAAGAAAACCCATGTTTCAAAATATTTATAGCAGTTTTCTTTGTGGTGGCAAAGACCTGGAAATCATGGGGGTGTCCGTCAATTGGGAAATGGCCAAACAAATTGTGATATATGACTAATGGAATATTACTGTGCCATAAGAAATGATGAATAGATTAATTTTTTAAAAGCTTTAAAACTACATGAAATAATGAAGAGTAAAACCTCTAGGACCAAGAGAACATTATATATAGCTATAGATTTAATATTTGAAGAAAACTTGTGAAGTTTACCTCTAGAGAGGGACCTGAAAAGTGGAAACATAGACACACAGACACACACACACACACACACACACACACACACACACACACACGGCAAATAGTATAGATAGTTTGAAGGGGAATTTTGTATTGGAGTCATCACAAATTCTAAGTAAATAACACGTGAATTAATTTATAGAGCATAAGCTTTTAAAAAAAATTTATTATGAAAATTTTTTCATGGTTACATGATTTATGTTCCATCTCTCCCCTCTCACTCTCCTCTCATAGCTAATGCGCAATTCCATTGGGTTTTACATGTGTCATTGATCAAGACCTATTTCCATATTATTGATATTTGAACTAAGGCGATTGTTTAGATCTACATCCCCAATCATATCTCCATCCATGTGATCAAGCAGTTGTTTTTCTTCTCTGTTTCTACTCCCACAGTTCTTTCTCTGGAAGAATATAAGGTTTTTGAAAGAAGGGACTACCTCATTTTTTTTTCAGGTTTCTAGCACAGAGTACAGTGACTACTACCACATGGCAAGAGACTGTTGACTTATTGATTAAATGAAATTTTTCTACATAAAAAAGTACTCCAAATTAGAGGTTCTCTGGAATTTGCACAAAAATAAAATTGTCAAGTCAAAAAATATATATATATAGTTAAATGAAAATCACTATTGTAAAGAATGAGTAGTTCTAATAAGCTAATGTTGATTTAATCATTAGCTTATAGTAATATGTTTTTGCATCTTCTTTTTAAAATGTTTTATTGTCATACAAAACACACTTCCATATTGGTCATTGTTGTAAGAGCAAAGTCATATATAACCAAATCCCCAAAATAAAACCATAAATTACACCAGTATGAAACATTTCTTTCTCTGGAGGTGGATAGCATTCCCTACCATAAGTCTTTCAGGATTGTCCCAGATCAGTTCAGATCTTTCCAACATTTTCTGAAATTGTCATTTCTTATAGCACAATAGTATTTCATTACCAACATGTACCAGAATTTATTCAGCCATTCCCCAATTGATGGACATTCCCATAATTTCCAATTCTTTGCCATTACCAAAAAAAAAAAGCTTCTATAAATATTTTTGAACAAGTAGGTTATTTCCCCTTTTTTATTATCTCTTTGGGATACAGATACGGATCAAAGGGCTACACATAGTTTTATAGCCTTTTGGGCATAGTTCCAGATTGCCCTCCATAATGGTTGGATCAGTTCACAACTCCATCAATAATGTATTAGTGTCCCAATTTTGCCTCATTCCCTCCAACTTTTACTACTTTACTGCCATATTGGTCAATCTGTTAGGTGGGAGTTGGTACCTCAGAATTGTTTTGATGTCTCTAAACAAGAGTGGTATAGAGCATCTTTTCATATCCTTTTCAGTGGCTTTGATTTCTTCATCTGAAAATTTCTTGTTCATATTTTTTGACCATTTGTCAATCAGGAAATGACTTGTATTCTTATAAGTTTGACTTATTAGTTCTCTATAAATTTGAGAAAGTAGGCTTTTATCAGAAATGTTTGTTATAAAATTTTTTCCCTAGTTTATTGTTTTCCTTCTAATTTTGGTTACATTAGTTTTGTTTGTATAAAAGCCTTTTAATTTAGTATAATCAAAATGATTCATTTTACATCTTATAATACTTTCTATCTCTTGTTTGGTCATAAATTTTTCCATTCTTTAAAGATCTGCAAGGTAAGCTATTCTGTGTTCCTCTAATTTAGTTATGTATCACTCTTTATATCTAAATCATATATACATATTGATCTTATCTTGGTGTACAGAATGAGATATTGGTCTATGCATCTTCTTTATGATAATTTGACCAGCTAGAGCAGTGGTTCTCAACCTCTCAATTTGTAGCAATGAGAATACATAATGCATATCAGATATTTACATTCCAAATCATAACTGTAGCAAAATTACAGTTTTGAAGTAGCCACCAAAATAATGTTTTGGTTTGGGATCACTGCAACATGAGGAACTGTATTGTGGAGTCACGGCATTAGAAAGGTTGAGAACCACTGAGCTAAGGGAGATGTTATTTTATTTAATCTTTTTCACTTCAAAAAACACTTATTACAGTCCAGAAATATATAAGGCACTATCCCAGGCACAGTTTTTGTGAAAGCATTCCTTCCCTTTAAGGAACTTTAATTTTGTTGGGTTGTTGTGTTGGGTATACTTAGATCCATTCCTAATAAGTCTACACTCATGTTAACTGTCAAATTTGGAGAGAAGAAAGAGCACCCATTCACAAAGTGGCTTTTATGAAACTTTAAATTAAGGGAAAGCAGCTCTATTGGGTAAGAGTCACTCTTGTACATATTTAGTTTTCATCCTTTGGTAGTGTAATATTTACTGGGAAAAGATGGGAGGAGTGAAAGAACAAGGGATAAGGAAAGTTTGTAGCAGGGTATGGAGGAGTTGAGGGGAGAGAGGAATATTGCTCGGTGAGGCAAAGGAGAGAGATGCCCCCTGGTGAAAGGAAGCAGCAGGGGTTCAATAAGAACTGTTTGTTGTTGAATGATTGAACTGATGTTCAGCTCCCTCTATCCCCAGAAAAGATAGTCCATTTATCTGACTGCAAATTCAAATAATATAAAGTTTAATAACCATTTTGGATTTTAGAGGTATCAAGAAAGAGGGGTAAGGGATGTCCCTAAATAAGGTTGGAGTCTTCCTCAGCTTGGAGCTAAGGCCAGGCCTCACAGGCTGGTGGAGGGCTTCTCCCACTCCCGTTCTCTGTACTAGTTTTGTCAGTTTCAGAATCTTAGCAGTAGACAGCAAGCAACCAATGAAAGTTCTAACATTCAGAGCTGATAGGGCCTGTGTCTTTGGGCTGAAGGAAGTAGCGGTACTCCACTCCAGACTGGGCTGAATGAGATCCTCCCACCTCCAACACCAGGAAAGAAGTCCAGCCCATGTGAAGGAAGTGCTAGTCACAAGACCCAACTGCCACTCCCAGTTGCCCCTTCCCCCACCAACTGTCAGTCTTGACAGTTTCTTCTCTCTATTATTCCCACTGTTGCTTGTTCCAACACAGTGGCAGAAAGTTCAGAACTGGTTCTTGTTTCCTTTCCACAGTAGTAACAGATTAGGATTTTTATGTAGTTAATATTTCTGTTGTAGCTAAACTGAAAATAACATGACATTTATATTACAGGATCTGCAAGGAACTGCTGGTTAAAATAATTTACTTTTTGTGTGTTTGTTAGTAGGACCAATTTAATTTTTATGAAATCAGTTATTAGTGTAGGAGGTTGGTGGAGGAGAACAGTCATTGACCAGGTATTTTCTTTTGTTTCATGAAGAGTTATGACATCACTTTAGACTTAATCCATGTTTAACTAATCATAATTTGAATTTACAGCTTTTCAATGACCTATTCAAGAATAATGCAAACCGTTCTGAGAACACAGAGAGAAAGCAAAATCAGAATTATTTTATGGAGATGATGACTGTAGAGGGAGTCTATGATTACTTAATGTATGTAGGTAAGGGATAATTTTTTCTTATATTAATTTTTTTCCTCAGTTTTATGTTAGATGCCAGACAATGCACCTACAAAATGTCCAACTTCAGAATCTGTTTTAATTGGAGATCTAAATTTTTTTTAACATAATGTATCAATCAGAATTGATTGCTGACTTGTTAAACTTCTTAACTTGTAGCTTTTATGGATATAATATTAACATGCCAACGAGCCTGATTTATATGTATTTTATTCACAAATGTCAGAATTTAAAAAACAGGTTGACATAAATCGTTTTTAGGTCGAGTGGTTTTCCGGATTCCTGATTGGCTTCATCATTTCTTGATGGGAATACGAATCCTCTTGAAAAATACCTTAGAGACATATACTGATTACTATCTGCAGTGCAAACTAGAGCAGCTGTTTCAAGAACACCGTTTAGTTTCACTTATAACACTTCTCAGAGGTTTGTATTTTCCATATTTGTATTATTTACTTTTGTGCTCTTTTGAGTAGTTTTATGCATGTCACTCTACTCAAAAAATTTTATAGCGCATTAAAGAAAGATATTTATGTGAATATTGTCCTTTGGAGTATGGCCCATTGTTTTATATGAAAAAATACAGCAGTATTGCATGCTAAATTGAAACAAAAGTCAAAGAACACATTCTATTAAAGAATAGAAGACATTTTAGAAAACAAAATGTCATTTACCCAAAAACCAGTTATTAAATGCTCACTATGTTTGCGTTAGTCACTAAGGGAAATGCAAGTATAAATAAGGTAACATCTGTGTCTGGAAGAAGTTTAATATAAAGTTTTATAAGAGATATAAAATATGTTATTAAAAATAGAATATGTGTTCATAAAAATGGGATCAACAATACTAATCATGGTTGACATTGAAATTAGGAGAATAAGAAACAGTCATGCAGGCTTAAAAATAAATATGAACATTTCTGTTCCCCTTTCCAATGTTTTTAAATACATTATTTTTTAGATTCCATGTGGATCTATGTCTTTTTTTTTCATCATTATTTCTTGCTAATTTTATTATGGTCTATAAATGCAGTGCAAAGAATCTCTCTTTTCTGTATTTTTGCCTATTTCATGTTTGTATCCCAGTGTATAATCAGTTTTTTTGAGGCTTTATGAATATTGAAGGCAAAAAAGATATATATATATATGTATTTTTTTTTTTAAGATCTCTTTATGTAGCTATTAGATCCAAATTCTCTGTAGTGAAAAGGATGTTGAAGGAAAAATAGATACACGAAGAGGTGGTCTTGTGAACTGCCCTAACTATTCCGGAGAATACTTAGAACCATGCCCAAAGGGTATAAAACTATATACTCCTAGACCTATCAATAGCACTACTAGGTCTATATCGCAAAGAGATCAAAGAGTAAGGAAATTGATCCATATGAACAAAAAATATTTACAGCAGCTCTTTTTGTGGTATCAAAGAATTAGAAATTGAGGAAGTGCCCATCAGTTGGGGAATGGTGGAACAAGTAGTAGCATATGATTGTGATGGAATACTATTGTTATAAGAAATGAGTTAAAGATGGTTTCAGAAAAACCTGGGGAGACTTGTATGTTAAATGAAATGAATAGAATTAGATCATTGTACACAGTTAACAATATTTTAAGGATGCTCAACTGTGAAAGACTTAGCCATTCTGATCAATATAACAATCCATAACAATTCCAAAGGATTCAAGATAAAAAAAACTATCAACCTCAGAGAGAGGACTAATGAACTCTCATGAGTGCAGATTGAAGCACTCAGTGCCCCCCCCCCCCTTTAACTTCCTATTTTTTGCTTTTTTTTTAACATCACTAATATGGAAATATGTTTTGTGTGACTTTATATATATATAATGGGTATTATATGGCTTGCCTTCCTTTAGGTGGGGGAATTGCTGAAGGGAAAGAGAGAATTTGGAACTGAAAATTTTAAAATAAATGTTTTAAAGAGAAAAAATCAATTAAGCCTTTGAAAAGTAAAACATTTAGTCTTCATTAAAAAACAACAACAAAGATTTCCTGGAATTAGATAGATCTCTTTGTAAACTTTTCTAGGTCTCTTTGCTTTTCAAATATCCATCTCTTCCCATTTTTAACTAATCTGTCCTTAATCAGAATTACATACTTTTCTCCTTAATGTAATTGTTACTCAATCTAGACAGCCTAGACAGTGTTGTTTGTTTTGTTTTCCTAGAGTAGATAGGAGAATCCTAGGTTTTTGGTTAAACTTTGGATAAAGTTTAGAATAAAGAAAATGACTATTCTTTTCCTTAAGTAGCTTGGTGTCTTAGGCATAAACTATTGAATTTTGATAGACCTTTGTGTTTGGTACTTCTAGATGCTGTGTTCTGTGAAAACACTGAACCTCGTTCCCTCCAAGACAAGCAGAAACGGGCAAAACAGACCTTTGAAGAAATGATGAACTACATTCCAGGTGCAACATTTATAAAAATTAACTGAGATATATGTTTAATTTGAGTCCATAAAATCTAAATTAGCACATTTTTCTGAAGTCACCAATTTCATAACAAAAATTAATTTCATAATATGTACAGTTACACATTGTTTTTTATGTATAAATTACTAGATTTAAGGAGAATAAGAAAAATTATTTTCAACTGTTAAATCTTGAAGTCTCTAAATACACTTGATAAAAAAATAATTCCTGAGAATTATTTCACTAATAAATAGTATTCAAGCTATTCATCATCATCCCTCTTTCTCCATATAACCATATAGCTAGTTTGAAATAAATGGTTTCTTGTTTTTTACTCTTATATGAGATTCCATATTTATTCTCCATGACTTTACACAGGCTGTTCTCCATGATTATAAAACATTTTATTATCTCCTCATCTCTGTCTCTTCAGAATTCTGAGATTCTTTTAAGGTCTAGATTAAGCTCCATCTTCTGCATAAGGTCTCGCTCCCATTCTACCCATCATCAAAATTACCTTGTATTTTGGTATTTTGTAGTAATCTTTTCTTTTTTTAAACAACTTACCCATGTTCCTTGGTGCTGGGCGTGTTGTTCAGTTGTGTCTCTCTCTGCCCAATTATTGGGGTTTTCTTGGCAAAGATATTGGAGTGGGTTGTCATTTCCTTCTCCAGTTCATTTTATAGATGAGAAAATTGAAGACCAACATGATTAAATAACTTGTGCAGGGTCATCCAGTGAGCTAAGTGTCAGAGGGCAGATTAGAACTCTGGTCTTCCTCACTCCAGGGCCAGCACTCTATCCACTGTGCCCCCTAGCTGCCCCAGTGCTGGGGATACAAATTAAATAGCTCCTTCTTCCAAGGAGCTTCTGTCCATGTGAGGGCAATGTACACACATATAAGTATGTAGAACATTTCTACAAAATAAATACAAAATTTTGGGGATAGCTAGAACAGGAAAGACCTTATACAGAAGTTGGAGCTTATGTTAGACCTTAAAGGAAACCAGAAATTCTAAAGAGACTGAGATGAGGTGAAGAGTGCATTACAGTCATAGAGGATAGCCAGGATAAAGTCATGGAGAAGGAATATGAAATCTTGTGTAGGAGAAAAAACAAGAAATCCAAAGAGCTATATGGCTATGTGTGTGTATGTATGCGCATGTGTGAGAGAGAGGGGGGTGGGTGGGATAATGATTTTGAAGTAACCTTTTTTGAAAAATATTGAATTGTGTTGCTTTCTTTAGATCTTATAGGTAAATGCATTGGTGATAAAGCTAAGAATGAAGGTATCAGACTTCTGTTTGATGGCCTCCAGCAGCCAGTGCTCAACAAACAGGTATGTTTTATTAAAAGCAGAATCTTTCTTTGAAACATTGTCTTAGGTAATGGAGTCCTTCAGCTATATGAGATCAGGGGTAGAACACAAGAATAACTATATTAGAATTGCTCAAACCAAGAAATTCTGTGGATATCAGGCATAGCATACTATTAGTGATATATTTAAAACTCTGTCTTGGAAACAGTAGTTGTCAAGAGAAATAATATGGTGTGAGCATTTTTTTCTACCTTTCTTTGTCTATTGCCTTTTAATACAAATTTTCCCTCTTTTTTGGCATATTAGTTGACTTATGCTCTGTTGGACATTGTGATACAGGAGCTTTTCCCAGAACTCAATAAGGTAATGAATGGCATAACATTTTATTGTCTCTGATTCATTTTTTTCCCAAAAGGTTTGCTGTCATTTATATTATTAGGGACATAAGGGTTGAGATTTTGTCCACCATTCTTTTAAAAAATATTTGTCATTAATGACTTTTCTCATTCCTTGATCCATCATAGATGGTAGTAGAAGATAGAAGTAAAGTAAATTAATTTAACATTCCAGGGCTTCAATTTCCTGACAGCTATCAAATGAGAAGACTGGCCTAGATAACTTTCTAAGGCCCTCTCTAAGCTTTAAATCTATTACCCTATAAACTAATATTTGTTGAGGAAGTAATTGAGGCCTTGCTGCCTCAGCTTTATTCTTTCTCACCTCTTTTCCTGTCAAAAAAAGTAGAAAGGCATTAGGGTACCTATTGCTTTTTTTTCTAGAGTAGAATTGGAATATAATATCATATGCCCAATTGATTGTGTATGTTCTTCCCTCATTGAGTCAATTCCAATGAGAGTGAATTTTATCATATAAACATCAACATTATAAAAACATAGTTACAAGTGGGTGAGGAGAAGAGGAGGTTTGAGTAATAGTTCAGCAGATAATTACTGAGATGGAAAAAAAGCATATTTTAGAAATCTTTTAGAAGAATCTTTAGAAGTCTCCAACAGAGATCAGTCCTATATATTTCACCTTGGTAATTTAATAAAAAGAATCATTTTAGTATTTGATACAATTTGATTTAGAAATGCTTCTTTTGCTATATATTTTATGTTGATTGAGTTTACTTTTACTCCAGGTACAAAAGGATGTTACTTCCGTATCATCCTGGATGTAACAAGCTGGGATCTGGGAAAAAGCCCCCCAAATAATTGAAACCTGCCATACCACTAGTACAGAAGAGATATGATATATTCTGTTCTTCCTTTGTATATTTTTGTAAATGTCATGTAATTCAGTGTCTGAAATTTTTATTGCTTTTCTGTTTTAATAAAGACTAACAAACTTATTATTGATTAAATTTGAAGTTTCTTTTTATTAAGTTTTAATTTGACCTTTTCCAAATCATATTTCTTTTTGTTATTGCAGTTTTCATTTTAGTTCTAGATTTGTGATATCAGCAGTTTAGAGAACTTCAATTGAAGAAATTCCTAATTCCCTCTCCCAGTGCAGATGGGTAACTGTTCTGCAATGCATAGTCTTAGTTCCCTTGAACACCAAGAAGGAAAGTGACTTATGTAGTGTTTCTCAGCTGAGATGAGGCTTGAACTCAGGACTTTCCTGACTCTAAGGCTGTCTTCTAATCCACTCGGTCACACTGCCTCCCAGTAGTATTGCAGTTTTAGAAGATAAAAATATAGCTTCTTCACATGACAGTAGACAGGGAAGAATTTTGAATCATAGTATACAAGCACAAGAATATGATCATTTTAAGATATGGTCAACTAATTTATTCCTATTAATTTTCCTGATTAATAAATTTCTCATAGCAGCTTCCTCTCCTTGCCCTTCTTGGATCTTGAGTAATCATTTATTAAATATTTATACGTGCTAAACATTGTGTTCTCTGCTGGGGATACAAATAGAAATTTGACTAGGTTTATGACTTCTAGGTTCCTATCACTAGGATGAGCATGCAGGATCCAAGTTCCCTAGATAATTACTTCACACATATTAAAAAAAATAATAAGGAGCAATGCATTGGGATAAAGGGGAAGGAAAAAATAGAATGAGGTAATTTATCTCACATAAAAGAGGCATGAAAGCTTTTACAGTGGAGGGAAAGATGAGAGAGGTGGGGAGGAGAGCGTGTAAACCTTACTTTCATTGGAACTGACACGTGTAAGGAAGGGTACAAGAGGGAAAGATGAAATTTTGCAAGAAGGGCTTGAGTGACAGCAATGTTGGTTGAAAAGCAAAGCATCCTGGGAGAGGAGGAGAGACCTGAGAAAGATCCATATTTTGGGCTTTTTGGAACGGACCTCAACCTAGCAGGATGTAATTTCCTTGCTGAGGACCTCACCAAGAGCCATAAAAGAGACTTATCAATTCAATTTTCTTCTGTTAAATGATATCATCAGTCTGATGCCTCAAGGAACATCTTAACAGAGGATCAGACCCTTCAAAGTGAGGGAGTCATGAACTCATTGTCAAGGAGAGCCCAGCTCTCCTCCACCCCCCTTCAGCCCTCTTGCACCTGTTCTGTTATTTTCTAGTCTCTCTCTCTCTCTCTCTCTCTCTCTCTCTCTCTCTCTCTCTCTGTCTCTCTCTCTCTCTGTCTCTCTTTTAGTCTCTTTCTCTTTCTCTCTCTTTCTCTCACTCTCATTCTCTCTGAGAGAGTTTGGGAGATTTTAGCTGAGACAGGATGTTGAAACTCAAGCCTGCCTTATAGCTACTTGAGTAAGAGACCATGTTTAGGAAACAAATTAGGGACACCGAGTCCCTCTTTGCCATCTCCCCCCCCTGCCTTTTATCTGAGTCATTTCACTTTACTTTGCAATCAGATTTCTATCAAGTGACTTAGTTTGGGAACCTTGAGAAGGTATCTGAAAACAGCTTTAACAGGGAGCAATCCAAACCCTCCCCCGCTGAAGCAAGGTCACCAAGGAGGTTTATTTCCAAGTCCTCTCCATGCCAGGGAATTTGGGGTTACCCCCCAGTTTGTCTGATAGGAGAGATCACCCTTCAACTCTCCATCACCCTTTCACATCAGGGAATCCTGTTACCTGTGCAGCACCTCTCAGCAGCCTCACATAGGAGAGGTGAAAAGAGAGTAGGAGCCAACCCATCTGGGTTCCTATCTCTTCCACTGGTTACATTCCCAACAAGCTCCCTTTTGAACTCCACTAATGTATTATCAGATATAGTGAGGAAGTACCTTTTATTACACATACACAATTGGGTATAGCTATCTATCTTACCCTACAGGAAATTAGGAGGAGAAGGAGGCTAAGGCTGATAGAGAGCAAATTGGGTCATGTGGTAGAAACTAAAAGGGAAAATATAGGGTGGAAAGTAATAATAGTGATGCAAAAGATTTTTACAAAAAGTTTCTAATCAAGGCCTCATTTCTTAAATACATAGAGAAGTGACTTGAATGTATAAGAATACAAGCCATTCCCCAAATAATAAATGGTCAAAGGACATGAACAGGCAGCTCTCAAAGTAATTAAAACTCAACTGTACTCATGCCAAAAAAAAAATGCTCTAAGTATTAGCCAAATGAGAATTAAAACAACTCTGAACACCACACCATATTTATCAGACTGGCTATTATGACAGAAAAGGGAAATGACAAAACATGAAGGGGGATATGGGAAAAAGGAGAGACTAATGCACTGTTGGGGAGTTGTGAACTGATTTAACCATTCTGGAGAGCAATATGGACCTGTGCCCAAAGGGCTATAAAACAATACATTCCCTTTGATCCAAGATCCTGGACCTGCCATAGTGTGAATGTATTCACCAGGCAGCCAACAGGGGACTGACAGGAACAGATGGAGTGTTGGCTTTTCATTTGGGGAACATATGGCTCAATCCCTATGGCACAGGGCAAATGCCCAAATTGTTTTTGATCTTTTTCCTTTGGAATAGTTTTGTACAGAATTTTCTTGCTCTTCATTTCATCTATTTATCGTATGAAACAGTGGACTATTTTAACCAAGTTTTTAAAGAAAGGTTCGGTAAAGTGAAACGAGGACCTACCCTGAGGGCAAGATTTTAAAGGTTTCTCTTCCACAAAGTGGGGGGTTAGGACCCCTCTTCCAACCTCTCCAGTGATCAAGCAAATCCATGTAAAATTTTTAGGTCCTCTATTTGTACCAGAGAAATTTGAATTTTTCTTTTTTGGGGTGTATACAGTAAAAGAAATATTTATGGTATTAAAAGACAAAATATGTTGATATACAATACGTATATTTTATGTATTCCTGGGTTTCTAAGCTTTTTCTGTGTTGTCTGCTGACATTTGCATGTCACCTGAGGCTTTCACAAAATTCCCCCTGAATGTCCATTTAATTTCTTATGCTGAACCACAATATATATTGATTTGCATTTCCAATTCATTGATCTCTGTCCTCCCTAATTTGTTAATATATGCACTCAAGGATATGAATTTTCCTCTGAATACTGCTTTGGCTGCATCCCATAAGGTTTGGAAGGATGTCTCACCATTGTCATTTTCCTCAATGAAATTAATTGTTTCTATGATTTCTTCTCTAACTAACTGATTTTGGAGTATCATATTATTTAATTTCCAATTAATTTTTGCTTTGGGTCTCCATGTATCCTTACTGATCATTGTTTTTATTGCGTTATGATCTGAAAAGGTTGCATTTATTATTTCTGCTTTTCTGCATTTGTATGCCATGTTTCTGTGACCTAGTGTATGATCTATCTTTGTGAATGTGCCATGTAGTGCTGAGAAGAAGGTGTATTCCTTTTTGACCCTATTTATTTTTCTCCATATGTCTATTAACTCTAATTTTTCTAAGATTTCATTCACATCTTTTACCTCTTTCTTATTTAGTTTTTGGTTTGACGTATCTAAATTTGATAGTGGTTGGTTCAAGTCTCCCACTAATATGGTTTTACTGTCTATTTCCTCCTTCAGTTCTCCTAGTTTCTCCATTAGAAATTTGGGTACTATACCATTTAGTGCATACATGTTGATTAGTGATAATTCCTCATTGTTTATACTCCCTTTTAACAGAATATATTTACCTTCCCTGTCCCTTTTGATCAGGTCTATTTTTGCTTTGGCTTTGTCAGAGATCATGATTGTAACTCCTGCCTTCTTTCTATCAGTTGAGACCCAGAAGGTCTTACTCCATCCTTTAATTCTAACCTTGTTAGTATCAACCCGCCTCATATGTGTTTCTTGAAGACAACATATGGTAGGGTTTTGAGTTCTAATCCAATCTGCTATTTGTCTACGTTTTATGGGTGAGTTCATCCCATTCATGTTCAAAGTTATGATTGTCACTTGTGGATTCCCTGACATTTTGATCTCTTCCCCTAGTTCTGACCTTTCTTCTTTAGCTATAACCGTTTGAACCAGTGATTTACTTTAGGTCAGTCCCCCTAGTCCCCTTCCTTGATATGCTTCCCTTTCTAGCCCCTCCCTTTTTATGCTCCCTTCCCCTCCTCCCTCTCCTTCCCTCCCTTTTTATATTCCCTATCCCCTCCCCCTCCTTAATTTTCCTTTCTTTCTTACCCTGTTGGATAAGATAGAATTCAGGATCCTAATGGATCTAGATGTTCTTCTCTCTCAGAGTTGATTTCACTGAGAGTAAGTTTTAAGTAATACCACTTCACGCTCTCTTCCTCTCCTCATATGAAAGTTCTTCCCCTCCCCTTCCCATGTGTATTTTTGTATGGGAAAGATTATTCTATTTAGTACCCCCCACCTTTTCTTGAAGTAAGTCTTAGTATCATTGAAGATTTCCCCCCTCCCTTTTTCTTTCTTCACCCCCTTTCACCAAATCGTCCTGATGTCCCAATCTTTCCCTATGTGTGATTCTTCTAACTACTCTTATGATGCATACAATTTTTGAGAGTTACACATTACATTTTCCCCACATATTAATATATATAACTTGATATAAATGTAGTCCTTATAGAAGAGAGTTTGACTTAAAGAAAAAGATAAGATTTTTCTCCTTTTCCCTTTCTTTCATATTTACCTTTTCATGTTTCTCTTGCTCTCTGCGATTGGATGTCGAATTTTCCACTAAGTTTTGGTCTTTTCTTAGCAAATACTTGAAAATCTTCTATTTTGTTGAATGCCCATACTTTCCCCTGGAAGTATATAGTTGTACCACAGTGTATTGGTGTCTGTGTAGAATGTTCTGGTTCTGCTCCTTTCGCTCTGCATCACTTCCTGGAGGTTGTTTCAGTTCCCATGGAATTCCTCCACTTTATTATTCCTCTGAGCACAATAGTATTCCATCACTAAAAGATACCACAATTTGTTCAGCCATTGCCCAATTGAAGGGCATCCCCTCATTTTCCAATTTTTTACCATCACAAAGAGTGCAGCTATGAATATTCTTATTGTAAGGGTTAAAATTATGGTTGAGACTGAATGTAATAATTATATTTGGTCACCAAGGATTTTACTTATAAAATCCTAATGAAACACCCAAACTCAGCTGGAAATTTTATGGTGATTTTAATTGATATAGTGGAGGAGATTAAAAAGAAGGAAGAAGGATGGGGCTAGTCCTGGGCGGGAAGATTAGGAGATCTAGAAAGTAAGGTTTTGAGTGTGAAGGAGGGAAGGATCAGCCTGACCTCTAAAGGGGCTCAGCTAAGATGCCTGAACCTGAATCAGCTCAAGGGCAAAACTCACCACCAAAACTCCAAGATTTTTGCCTAGCACACTCTCAGCCAGAGTATCCTCTCCAGGGAAAGAGGAGAGAGGAAGTATTGTGCCTTATATAGACCGTTTTACATCACTTTCCTGCATCTCATCTGTACCAATGATGACTTAGCTTGACTTAGGACAGCCCAGAGGTCTGTCCTTTTTTCTTCACATGTCTGTTGAAGGACATTTCCTTAGATAATTAAATCTTGAGTTTGATGCAGACCTTCCAAATCTTGGTAAACTAAGAAGGGATAAGAAATGTAGAGTTTCCAAGATCTGATTCTTTTATTCCAAGTATCTCCATGATCAGGAAATAGCTAAATCAGATCTTCTAAAGAATGGTCTGATTAGGGTGGAATAGTTTTAAAATTCACATTATGCATGCCTTTTTCCTTATTATCTTTTTGGGGTACAAATCCAGCAGTGCTATGGCTGGATCAATGGGCAGACAGTCTTTTATTGCCCTTTGGGCATATTTCCAAATTGCCCTCCAGCAATGAATTAAGGTCCCAACTTTGCCACATTCCCTCTAGCATTCATTACTTTCCTTTGCTGTCATTTTAGCCAATCTGCTAGGTGTGAGGTGGTACCTCAGAGTTGTTTTAGAAAACTTTTTCATGTGCTTATTAATAGTTTTGATTTCTTTGACTGAAAATTGCCAATTCATGTCCCTTGCCCATTTATCAACTGGATAATGGCATAATTTTTTTATGCACTTGATTTAGTTCTTTGTAAATTTGAGTAATTAGTCCTTTGTCGGAGGTTTTTGTTATGAAGATTGTTTCCCAATTTGTTACTTTCCTTCTAATTTTGGTTACATTGGTTTTGTTTATACAAAACTTTTTAATTTGATGTAATTAAAATTATTTATTTTACATTTTGTGATTTTTTCTAAGTCTTGCTTAGTTTTAAAATCTTTCCTTTCCCAAAGGTCTGACATGTATACTATTCTGTGTTCACCTAATTTACTTACAGTTTCCTTCTTTATGTTCAAGTCATTCACCCATTCTGAGTTTATCTTGGCGTAGGGTGTGAGGTGTTGATCCAGGCCTAATCTCTCCCACACTGTCTTCCAATTTTCCCAGCAGTTTTTATCAAATAGTGGATTTTTGTCCCAAAAGTTGGAGTCTTTGGGTTTGTCATAGACTGTCTTGCTGAGGTCACTTGTCCCAAGTCTATTCCACTGATCCTTCTTTCTGTCTCTTAGCCAGTAACATATTGTTTTGATGGCCACTGCTTTATAGTATAGTTTGAGATCTGGTACTGCAAGGCCACCTTCCTTTGCATTTTTTTCATTGTTTCCCTGGATATCCTTGATCTTTTGTTCTTCCAAATGAACTTTATTACGGTTTTTTCTAATTCAGTAAAAAAGTTTTTTGGGAGGTCGATTGGTATGGTGCTGGGAGCTATCAGGCCACAACGCCTTGACAGTCACAAATGGTAGCTAAGGGGGCCACAGAGTGACCCTTGACAAGATGTGATTGCCCACTCAGCCCCCCCTTGCTTGACCTCTCTCATCAATATCCCTTACCTATGGAATTGACAGGATTATTATTCCCCCTAGTCTCAGAAGGAATAATGCAAGAGAAAAATACCTGTACCCTAATTCTCTAAAACATCACCAAAAGATCAGACCCTCAAACCCAATCCCAAAAGACTATCATGCATTAACTTTTACTTAGTTACATAATTCCCAGTAAAACTGCAGCTATAGGCCAAGCCCAGAACTTTTCCACTCACTGAAACTTATTCTCATGAAGCCAGCATACAAATCAATCATAAAGGCCCATAAAAAATATACAGGTAAAAAATCCCCAGGGCTTGATGGATTCACCAGTGAATTCTATCAAACATTCAGAGAATCCCAATACTATACAAACTATTTGACATAATAAGCAAAGAGGGAGTTCTACCAAACTCCTTTTATGACACAAACATGGTACTGATTCCAAAACCAGGCAGGTCAAAAACAGAGAAAGAAAACTATAGACCAATCTCTCTAATGAATATAGATGCAAAAATCTTAAATAGGATACTAGCAAAAAGACTCCAGCAAGTGATCAGAAGGGTCATCCACCATGATCAAGTAGGATTTATACCAGGGATGCAGGGCTGGTTCAATATTAGGAAAACCATCCACATAATTGACCACATCAACAAGCAAACCAACAAGAACCACATGATTATCTCAATAGACGAAGAAAAAGCATTTGATAAAATACAACACCCATTCCTATTAAAAACACTAGAAAGCATAGGAATAGAAGGGTCATTCCTAAAAATAATAAACAGTATATATCTAAAAACATCAGCTAATATCATCTGCAATGGGGATAAACTAGATGCATTCCCAATAAGATCAGGAGTGAAACAAGGATGCCCATTATCACCTCTACTATTTGACATTGTACTAGAAACACTAGCAGTAGCAATTAGAGAAGAAAAAGAAATTGAAGGCATCAAAATAGGCAAGGAGGAGACCAAGTTATCACTCTTTGCAGATGACATGATGGTCTACTTAAAGAATCCTAGAGATTCAACCAAAAAGCTAATTGAAATAATCAACAACTTTAGCAAAGTTGCAGGATACAAAATAAACCCACATAAGTCATCAGCTTTTCTATATATCTCCAACACAGCTCAGCAGCAAGAACTAGAAAGAGAAATCCCATTCAAAATCACCTTAGACAAAATAAAATACCTAGGAATCTACCTCCCGAGACAAACACAGGAACTATATGAACATAACTACAAAACACTCGCCACACAACTAAAACTAGACTTGAGCAATTGGAAAAACATTAACTGCTCATGGGTAGGAAGAGCCAATATAATAAAAATGACCATCCTACCCAAACTTATTTATCTATTTAGTGCCATACCCATGGAACTCCCAAAAAACTTCTTTACTGATTTGGAAAAAACCATCACAAAGTTCATTTGGAATAACAAAAGATCAAGGATATCCAGGGAAATAATGAAAAAAAAAACACAAATGAGGGGGGCCTAGCAGTCCCAGACCTCAAACTATATTACAAAGCAGCGGTCATCAAAACAATTTGGTACTGGCTAAGAGACAGAAAGGAGGATCGGTGGAATAGACTGGGGGCAAGTGACCTCAGCAAGACAATATACGATAAACCCAAAGATCCCAGGTCTTGGGACAAAAATCCACTATTCAATAAAAACTGCTGGGAAAATTGGAAGACAGTGTGGGAGAGATTAGGAATTGATCAACACCTGACACCCTACACCAAGATAAATTCAAAATGGGTGAAAGACTTAAACATAAAGAAGGAAAACATAAGTAAATTGGGTAAACACAGAATAGTATACATGTCAGACCTTTGGGAGGGGAAAGACTTTAAAACCAAACAAGACATAGAAAGAATCACAAAATGTAAAATAAATAATTTTGACTACATCAAATTAAAAGGCTTTTGTACAAACAAAACCAATGTAACTAAAATCAGAAGGAAAACAACAAATTGGGAAAAAATCTTCATAAAAACCTCTGACAAAGGTTTAATTACTCAAATTTATAAAGAGCTAAATCAATTGTACAAAAAATCAAGCCATTCCCCAATTGATAAATAGGCAAGGGACATGGATAGGCAGTTCTCAGATAAAGAAATCAAAACTATTAATAAGCACATGAAGAAGTGTTCTAAATCTCTTATAATTAGAGAGATGCAAATCAAAACAACTCTGAGGTATCACCTCACACCTAGCAGATTGGCTAACATGACAGTTATGGAAAGTAATGAATGCTGGAGGGGATGTGGCAAAGTAGGGACATTAATTCATTGCTGGTGGAGTTGTGAACTGATCCAGCCATTCTGGAGGGCAATTTGGAACTATGCACAAAGGGCGATAAAAGAATGTCTACCCTTTGATCCAGCCATAGCACTGCTGGGTCTGTACCCCAAAGAGATAATGGACAAAAAGACTTGTACAAAAATATTCATAGCTGCGCTCTTTGTGGTGGCCAAAAATTGGAAAACGAGGAGATGCCCAACAATTGGGGAATGGCTGAGCAAATTGTGGCATATGTTGGTGATGGAATACTATTGTGCTAAAAGGAATAATAAAGTGGAGGAATTCCATGGAGACTGGAACGACCTCCAGAAAGTGATGCAGAGCGAGAAGAGCAGAACCAGGAGAACATTGTACACAGAGACAAACACACTGTGGTATAATTGAACGTAATGGACTTCTCCATTAGTGGCAGTGTAATGTCCCTGAACAATCTGCAGGATTCTAGGAGAAAAAACACTATCCATAAGCAGAGGACAAACTGAGGGAGTAGAAACACTGAGGAAAAGCAACTGCCTGACTACAGTGGCTGAGGGGACATGACAGAGGAGAGACTCTAAATGAACACTCTAATGCAAATATTAACAGCATGGCAATGGGTTCGAATCAAGAACACATGTGATACCCAGTGGAATCACGCGTTGGCTACGAGGGGTGGGAGGGAGGAAAAGAAAATGATCTTTGTCTTTAATGAATAATGCATGGAAACGATCAAATAAAATACTATAAAATTAAAAAAATATATACAGGTACACTACAGGTAAACTAAGCTTCATCATGCCTCAGTGACTCGATTTCACAAACCAGTAACTCAGAAACTCCCTAGTAAATCCTGAAAAATGACCAATCTAATATTAAATCTGAATTGTGTTCCCAGTACCCCTCAACCTCCAGTTGTCTTCAAGAACTTCTGAATAATTATTCCTTTTTGTTAAAAGTAATAAGTAAATTTCCTTGATTGTAAGTTCAAAAATTTCTCACAGGGTAATGAGAAAATTAAGCCATCTGTGATGAAATCATTCATCTTTAGTGAAACCTTTATTCTGCAAGAATCTGTAATCACAATACAAGAATATAGAATGTTAATCAAGTGATTTGTTAAAAGTTAATATATCACTTTTCCAATTATCTCTATTTAGACATGTATGTTAGGTAATGTATCTGTGTGCCAAGAAAATGGGTATAAAAATAAACATCAAGCCTGGGGATGGCGGAGCAGCTATCAGATGCCATAAAGACACAGCTGTCTTCCATTTGTTATTTTCTTGACTGATTGTTTGCCAACTGTCGGGAACCCCTGGAGTCGTGATTGAGGCTGGACCTTGCCTGTAACAGTATGGCACTAAATAAGTAAATAAGTTTAGGTAGGATGGTCATTTTCATTATGTTACCTTGTCCTGCCCATGAGCAGTTAATGTTTCTTCCAATTGTTTAGATCTAGTTTTAATTGTGTAGAAAGTGTATTGTAGTTGTGTTCACATAGTTCCTGTGTTTGTCTCAGCAGATAGATTCTTAAAAATTTTATATTGTGTAGGGTGATTTTAAATGGAATTTCTCTTTCTAATTCTTGCTGCTGAGATGTGTTGGAGATATATAGAAATTCTGATGACTTATGTGGGTTTATTTTGTATCCTGCAACTTTGCTAAAGTTGTCGATTATTTCCACTGGCTTTTTGTTTGATTCTCTAAGATTCTTTAAGTAGACCATGATATCATCCACAAAGAGTGATAGCTTGGTCTCCTCATTGCAATTTTAATACCTTCAATTTCTTTTTCTTCTCTAATTGCTGCTGTTACTGTTTCTAGTACAATGTTAAATAATAGTGGTGAAAATGGGCATCCTTGTTTCACTCCTGATCTTATTGGGAATGCATCTAGTTTATCCCGGTTGCAGATGATGTTGGTTGATGGTTTTAGATAAATACTGTTTATTATTCTTAGGAAAGACCCTTCTATTCCTATGCTTTCTAGTGTTTTTAATAGGAATAAGTGTTGTATTTTATCAAAGGCTTTTTCTGCATCTATTTAGATAATCATGTGATTGTTGTTGGTTTGCTTGTTGATATGGTCAATTATGTGGCTGGTTTTCCTAATATTGAACCATCCTTGCATTCCTGGTATAAATCCTACCCGATCATAGTGAATAACCCTTGTGATAACTTGCTGAAGTCTTTTTGCTAGTGTCGTATTTAAGATTTTTGCATCTATGTTCATTAAGGAGATTGGTCTATAGTTTTCTTTCTCTGTTTTTGACATTCCTGGCTTTGGAATCAGTACCATATTTGTATCATAAAAGGAATTTGGTATAACTCCCTCTTTGCTTATTATGTCAAATAGTTTGTATAGTATTGGGATTAGCTGTTCTATGAATGTTTGATAGAATTCACTTGTGAACTATCAGGTCCTGTGGATTTTTTCTTAGGGATTTCTTTGATGGCTTGTTCAATTTCTTTTTCTGATATGGGATTATTTAAGAATTCTATTTCTTCTTCTGTTAATCTAGGCAATTTATATTTTTGTAAATATTCGTCCACGTCACCTAGATTGGCATATTTATTGCCATATAATTGGGCAAAATAGTTTTTAATGATTGCCTTAATTTCCTCATCATTGAAGGTAAAGTCTCCCTTTTCATCTATGATACTGTTAATTTGGTTTCCTTCTTTCCTTTTCTTTTTATTAGATTGACAAGTACTTTGTCTGTTTTGTTTGTTTTTTAAAAATACCAGCTTCTAGTCTTATTTATTAGTTCAATAGTTCTTTCACTTTTGATTTTATTAATTTTTCCCTTAATTTTTAGGATCTCTAATTTAGTTTTCTTCTGGGGATTTTTAATTAGTTCACTTTGAAGTTTTTTGATTTGCATGTCCAATTAATTGACTTCTGCCCTCCCTAATTTGTTATATATGAACTCAAGGATATAAATTTTCCCCGTAGTACTGCTTTGGCTGCATCCCATAGATTTTGAAAGGATGTCTCATCATTGTCATTTTCTTCAATGAAATTATTGTTTCTATGATTTGTTCTCTGACTAGTCGATTTTGGAGAATCATATTATTTAATTTCCAATTAATTTTTGATTTGGCTCTCCATATACCCTTACTGATCATTATTTTTATTGCGTTATGATCTGAAAAGGTTGCATTTATTATTTCTGCTGTTCTGCATTTGCTTGTTGTGTTTTTATGACCTAGTACATGGTCAATCTTTGTGAATGTACCATATGCTGCTGAAAAGAAGGTGTATTCCTTTTTGTCCCTATTTATTTTTCTCCAGATATCTATTAACTCTAGTTTTTCTAAGGATTCATTCACCTCTTTTATCTGTTTCTTATTTATTTTTTGATTTGATTTATCTAAATTTGGTAGTGGTAGGTTCAGGTCTCCCACTAATATGGTTTTACTATCTATTTCCTCCTTCAATTCCACTAGTTTCTCCTTTAGAAATCTGGATGCTATACCATTTGGTGCATACATGTTGATTACTGATATTTCCTCATTGTCTATACTCCCTTTTATCAGGATGTATTTACCTTCCCTATTACTTTTAATCACATCTATTTTTACTTTGGCTTTGTGAGATCATGATTGGAACTCCTGCTTTCTTTCCATTGGTTGAGGCCCAATAGGTTTTGGCCCAAACTTTAATTCTAACCTTGTGGGTATCTACTGGATTCAGGTGTGTTTCTTGTAGACAATATATGGTAGGATTTTGGATTCTAATCCACTCTCCTATTTGTTTTCATTTTATGGGTGAGTTCATCCCATTCACATTCAAAGTTATGATTTGTCACCTGTGTATGTATGTATAGTAGTCTCTCGGTGATCGAGAATGAATATTGTCTTTGTGCAGTTTCATCTACAGTGTACCCTCATGTGGCTTTGGAGTCCAAAGGCTGAGGTGCAGAGTTTGTGGCACATGGGGCATGGGACGCCAGTTGTTATGGGGAGTGCGGTTGTGGCCTGGTGTCGGCGTTCACGTGCAGCAGCAAGATGTCGATGTCACTCATCTTCAAAGGTGATGGTGGCATGATGAATGTGGGTTTGCCAGCTGCTTCTGTCAGAGGCAGCAAGTTCTAGTTGCTTTGGTGTAATGCCAGCCCACTTCAAGTTTGACTTTAGCTGATCCTTGAATCTTTTCTTTGGTTGGCCTTGTTTCCTGAGTCCAGCTGACAGTTCACCGTAGAATACCTGTCTTGGTATTCGCTGTGGGACTATGCGGATGACATGTGCAGACCATCATAGCTGGGTTTGGAGGACCATGACTTCGATGCTGGTGGAGTTGGCTCTGTCGAGGACTTCCTGGTTGGTGATTCGGTCCTGCCATCAGATCCTCATGATTGACGGGAGGGAGCGTTGGTGGAATTGCTCCACCTGTTTCATGTGCTTCCGGTACAGTGTCCATGTCTCACAACAGTACAGGAGCGAGCTGAGGACCACTGCGTTATACACTTTGAGCTTCGTCGCAGTGCTTACACCTCTGTGTTGGAGGACTTTGGAGTGCAGCTGCCCAAGTGCCTGGCTGGCCTTTTGGATCCTGGCATTAATCTCGTGGTCTAGGGACCTGTCGTTGGCAATGGTGCTGCCCATATACTTGAAAGTGTTGACGTTACAAAGCTGCGTGCCGTCGATTGTAATGCATGGCTGGTTCGTTGGCCTC
Organism: Monodelphis domestica; assembly: GCF_027887165.1. Classification (NCBI taxonomy): domain Eukaryota; kingdom Metazoa; phylum Chordata; class Mammalia; order Didelphimorphia; family Didelphidae; genus Monodelphis; species Monodelphis domestica. Next base: position 341,235,198 of record NC_077228.1, on the reverse strand, counting down.
CCTGGTGCAGGTTGGAATAGCACCTCTGTTTTGCTGAGGCTGATAGTCAGGCCAAACAGTTTTGTTGTGGTAGAGAACCTGTCCACAATGGTTTGGAGATGATTTTCTTGGTGGGCCATGAGAGCACAGTCATCTGCAAAGAGAGCTTCCAGGATGAGTCTCTCTGTTGTCTTTGTTTTTGCAGTCAGGCGGCGTAGGTCAAATAGTGAGCCATCCAGTCGGTATTTGATGTAGACACCCAGGTCTAGATCCATCACAGCATGTCGTAATACCTGGGTGAAAAATAGGTTGAATAGTACCGGAGCGAGGACACAGCCTTATTTCAAGCCATTGGAGATGTTGAAGCGATTGGAAGTCTCTCCACCAGATAGGACTTCCGCTGTCATGTCGACATGAAAGAGCTGGATCAGTTTGATGAATTTTGCTGGGCAACTGAGCTTGCTGAGGATCACCCACAATGAGTCCCTGTTCACTATGTCGAACGCCTTTGTCAGGTCTATGAAGACAATGTAGAGACTCAGGTTCTGCTCATGGCATTTTTCCTGCATTTGCCTCACCGTGAAGACCATGTCGATGGTGCTGCGATCTGGTCGAAGGCCACATTGTGATTCAGGCAGGTTCTGCTCTGAAACAGATGATAGGAGTCTGTTGAGTATAACATGGGCGAGGATCTTTCCAGTAGTGGAGAATAGTGAGATGCCTCTGTAGTTGTCACAGGCTGCTTGTGAGCCTTTGTTCTTGTATAGGGCTACGATGGAGGCATCTCTGAGTTCTGGGGGCATGTTTTCCTCTTTCCATATGCTGGTCAGCACTATGTGGAATGCCTGGAGCGCCTTTCCATTTAAGGCCTTGTACACCTCGGTTGGGATCCCATCTTTACCGGGTGCCTTGCCTGCACTCATTTGTTTAATGGCTTTTTGGACTTCCTCTATTGAAGGAGGGACATCAAGTTGTTCAATGGAGTGGTTTTGGGGGATTTGGTCAAGGGCCCTTTGGTCGACTGAAGAGGGTCGGTTGAGAAGCTGACTGAAGTGTTCTTTCCACCTATTGCTGATGCCTTTTTTTATCTTTTATGAGAGTGTCACTGTCAGAGGATAGCAAGGGAGTGGTGGTGGGTTTTGATGGTCCATAGACAGTCTTGAGGGCACTGAAAAATTGTTTGTAGTTTTTCATATCAGCAAACCGCTGGATTTCTTCTGCCTTTTTTCCCACCATTGGTCTTGCAACTTCCTGATCTCACGCTGCACCGTGGCTTGGAGAGACTTGAATCTGTCCTTTTTAGGAGCAGAGTTTGGGTTATTTTGCCACTCCATAAAGGTGTATGGGGTGCTCAGGGAGGGGTAGTATCTCTGGTATGGACGGCTTGTCATGCCCTCCTAGGGCAGCTCTCCAGCCTCTGACCCCCACCTGACACCCACCTCTCACTTGTGGCTCCCAGTAGCTGCTAGCATGCGGCAGCGGCCACACCCCAGCTTCGACAGGCTGGCTAAACCTTGTGAGGGTAGCCATCGGGTTGTCGACCCCTGGTGAACCAGGGCTTTGCTCACCCAGCATGTGAAGACTGCTTCGGCTGAACAGATGGAAGAAACCAATAAGAAGGTTCAACGGCTGAGATGGCGATGCAGCAAAGCACTGTGGAGTGCTTAGGGCGTGTTGGAGCACAAAGGACAACACGGCCATCCAATGCAGCTGAGGAAGTCTCCAGGTGTAACGATTTTTCGTGCTACTGGACCCTGGCTTCCAATGCCGAGAGAGTGGGACTGTCTCTGTGCATTGGCTTTTCCACTTAAATCACCTGTGTATTCCCTAGCATTTTGATATCCTCTCCTAGTTTTGTCCTTTCTTCTTTTGTTATATTCTTTTAGACCAGTGGTTTACTTTTAATCAATCCCCTTAATCTCGTCCCTTAATATGCTTCCCTTTCTGGCCCCTCCCTTTTTGTTCCCTTCTTGTTTTTGGGGGGTCTGTTAAGTTCCCTCCCCCCTCTCTTTCCCTCCCTTTTTGTACTCCCTTTCCTCTATCCATCTTAGTTTTCTCTTCTCACTCTGTAGGATACAATAGAATTCAAAACCCCAATGGATATAGATGCTCTTCCCTCTCAGAACTGATTTCACTGAGATTAAGGTTTAAGTATTACCTATTAGCTCTCTCTTCCTCTCCTTCTTATAAGAGTATTCTTCCCCTCCCCTTCCCATGTGAATCTTGGCCTGATAAAGATTATCCTATTTGTTTTATTTCTTCAAGTATCTCTTGGTACCATCCTCAATTCCCCCATCCCTTTTTCTTTTTTTGCATATCATCTTATAGCCCTTAATGCTCCAGTCTCTTCCTGTGAATGATTCTTCTAATTACTATAATCATGAATACCATTTTTGAGAGTTACAAATAACATTTCCCCATATATATATAAAATTTGATCTAATTATAGCCCTTAAAGAAGAGAGTTTGAATAAAAAAAAAACATTTTCCCCCATTTCCCTCTCTTTCTTATTTACCTTTTCAAGTTTCTCTTGATCTTTGTGTTTGGATATCATACTTTCCACTTAGTTCTGGTCTTTTCTTTACAAATATTTGGAAATCTTTGATTTTGCTAAATGCCCATACTTTCCCTTGAAAGTATATAGTCAGTTTTGATTGATAGGTGATTTTTGGTTGAAGACCCAATTCTCTTGCCTTTCTGAATAACATGTTCCAGGCTTTGTGGTCCTTTAGTGTGGGAGCTACCAGGTCTTGTGTGATCCTGATTGGTGCTCCTTGGTATCTGAATTGTCTCTTTTTGTCTTCTTGTAGAATTTTCTCCTTAGCTTGAAAGCTCTTGAATTTGGGAATTACATTCCTGGGAGTTGTCTTTTGAGGATTCAGTTTAGAGGGTATTTTAAGAACTCTTTCAATTTCTATTTTGCCCCCTTGTTCAAGAACATCAGGGCAGTTTTCTTGGATGATTTCTTGTAGTATGATGTCAAGATTTCTGTTTATTTCTGGATTTTCAGTTAGACCAATTCTCAAATTGTCCCTTCTTGCCCTGTTTTCCTCTTCTGTCATCTTGTCAGTGAGATATTTTATGTTTTCTTCTATTTTGTCAGTCTTTTGACTTGCTTCATTAATTCTTGCTGCTTTGCAAGATCATTTGTTTCCAGTTGCCTAATTCTGGTCCTTAAGGTCTGGTTTTCTGTAATAATCTTCTGGTTTTCTGCTATAATCTTTTGAATTTCCTTTTCAGTTCAGTCTATCTTGCTTTTTGTGGCTTCCAGCTGTTTCTCCAGTTGAGAGTTCTGGCCCTTTAAACTGTTATTTTTTCCTTAAATTATTTCCCACTTTTCTTGCCAGAAGGCTTCCATCTTTTTTATAAGCTCCAATTCAAGTTCTTCAAGAGCTTTTGGACAAATTCCATTTTTTGAAGGTTTTGGCTTTGTTTCAATTTCCTCCTCTACCTCTCTGTAGCCTGGGTTTTTCCCTTGTAAAAATTTTCCAGGGTCTATGCCTTCTTTTTGTTTTTCTTGGAGGGTGTTTGTAGCTCCTGGGCACAATTTGCCATCATTGTGGAGATTTTTCCTTCCCTTTTTTAGTCAGAAATCTGAGTGAGATGGGCAGGCTCTCTTTGTATGGAGTTAAGCAGCAAGGATTTTGCCTGAGGCAAGCTCTCAAATCTTCACAGTCTCCACTGTTTTCTACCCTTCCCTGTGCTACCTTCCTGAGAGCACCCAAGGTCTGAGCTCCCCAGCCCGCCGGGGTTTCGGGTGTAGTTGCTTTCAAGGGTAAGTCTTTGGTGGTCTTAGTCAGCTCCCAAGGACCTAGAGGTGCCCCTTGCTCACTCTAGAAGTGCTCCTTGCTCACTCGCTGATTCTGGGGCAGGCTGGCTCTGGCTCTGACTGGCTCTGTAGGTGGGTAGGGGAGGGTAGATCAGCTCCCATTTGGGTGGGAGCTTTTTCACCCCCTTATAGTGTGGAAATGCCCAAATCCCATGTACCTTCAATGCTATGCCCTACTGTAGAGTCCCTTCATTCTTGTGAATTTGTTTTTTTTGGCCTTTTGATGTAGTCTATATTGGTGGGTGCTGAGGAGAGGAAGAGTCTTGCATCTAGACTGCAGCCATGATTACCTGGAATTCTGCCCCATAAAGTCTTTACTTTTTTAGCTGAAATGAAGCTACATGACATTGAATTTTTCATAACTTTGTAAAAATGTTTTAAGTTGAATAAATTTTAAAATGATAATTAAAACTAAAATTAAGCTTAAATGACTTTTATACAGAATGAGAAACATTACATTTAAATTTAGTGAAATCTAGCCACAAACCAAATGTATAAAATATCAAATGCATTTTTTTGTATTGTGTTTTTATTTCCCTGCCTTTATATTGCAAGGGAAATATTTTTAAAATAAACAACACTGTGATATAAAAGAAAATGCCACCTAAAAAACTTTTTAAAAAATTTCTATAAATATTTAAAATGTATTGAAATCAAATAGATATTACTCTATGATTTGATAACTTTAGTAATACTATTTTATTCATTTCTCAAAATAGTTGTATGAGATAGTAGTATAGAAGCAATTATCTCCATTTTATATTCAGGGAAATATGTGTATTTATTTTCATAAAGCAGGGTAAGGCCTTGTTTTTGCATTATTTATTTATTTTATAACATATTTTTCATATTACATGTAGATATAATTTTAATATGAATGAAAGAGATTTACTTGTGAAGCTAGGAAGTGGAAGTATCTCTCTGTGTTTATATTCCTATTCCTCACATGGATATAAGAAAAAGAAATAGAGGTGAGGGGTTATCAGTGCTCAGTGCTTTGATTCAAATTTTATTTGTCCTGGGTCTAGAGTATAAAGTTTAAATTCATTATCATATTTCATATTTTATGACAACTGAATTGCATTTGCTCCCAATTACAATCAAGACTATCTCCTTTCATACTTTCCACAAGTCCCTCCAAATATATATATATATATATGCACATATATATATAATTTAAAATACATTTACTAAATTAAGTCAGAATTTTAAAAGTTACTTATAATTTTTAAGTGTCAGAAAACTTGTACTTTCTAGAGGGTTATGAAGTGTTACTATAGTTAACAACTTAATTTACAACTGAGTAAAAATGATACTAGAAGCCACTGGTATACAAAAACTATTGGCTATTCATCATTAATATAACACTTATATCATTGAATTGTTATTGGGGACTCCACTTTGAAGGACAATGATGCAACTATCTCTGAATTACTTTGTGCTGTCTTCAAGTCTAAAGTTCTTTGAATTCAAATTATAAGTTTATTTTCTATTCCTTGCCTCAGGCAAGAATTTATATGTGTCTTAGGGCTTGTGGTTTCTCTAGCAGCTCAGATACTGCCAGTTATGATCTACAGATTATGTGGAGATATTTATTTGGAAAAATTTGACTGACATACTATTCTGTCACTCCTGTCATGTGTCAAGGTTTAATATGCCATTTTCTTATGATACTAGAAGTACCCCAATCTCTTAATTTTCACAACCTATTTAGGACCACAATATGAGAATTTTCTAAAGGGTCTTACCTAGTTCTTTGAAACACACTCTCTATTTCTTTATTCCATTACCATTTGTCTGCTGCTTTAATAAAAAAAAGAAGAGGAAAATCCAGGTACTTTGCCTTTATCAGGAACTATATCTATTTTCAAATACATTTAATGATTTGAATTAGAACCTCTACACCATTCCTAGGTCAGCATTACCTTGGGAACAAGAATAGAAGAAGAATAGTCTTTTCCTTTCTTTCTTCATATCAGAGTAGGCAGAGATGTCCAAGTGCTTCCTGTAGACCACTTTCTTGATATTGTTCAATTGTTCAACCATGTTTGATGCTTTGTGGCCCTATGTGTTATAGTATTTAAGACTCTTTTATCTTCCATTATCTTCCAATATGGGTCCAACGTCATGTCCATTTGTTCCATGACACTATCCATCTTCTCTCCTGTTGTCCCCTTCACCTTTTGTTTTCAATCTTTTCCAACATCAAAGTCTTTTCCAATGATACCTATCTTCTCATTATGTGGCCAAAGTGTTTAAACTGCTGTTTCAGTATTCATCCTTTCAATAAATAATCTGAATTCGTTTCTTTAAGTACTGACTACTTTTATCTCCTTTTCATCCAAGAGAATCTTAAAATTATCTTCTCCAGCACCACAATTCAAAAGCATTTATTACTTTTGGAAAAATTATGGTTTTGACAATGAAGACTTCAGTCAACAATGTGTTGTCTCTGCTTTTCAGTACTGTCCAGGTTTTCCATATGTCTCATTCCAAGGGAGGAAATATATTTTAATTTCATGTCTACAAGTGCTGTCTGCCATGATTTTTGAGGATCCAAATATAGAATCTGACAGTACTTCCATTTCTTCTACCTCTATTTATCAAGAAGTTATGGGACCAGTTGCCAAGAATGTGTGTGTATGTGTGTCTATTACATTAAGCTTTGAATCAACATTTATATTGTCCCTTTAACTGCCATCAAGAGTATTCTTAATTCTTCATTTTCTGACATCAAAATGGTATTGACTAAAATTAGAAGATTGTTGATATTTCTCCTGGCAACTTTAATTCTGTCATTTGATTCATTTAACTGGGCACTTTACACAATGTATTCTTTACATAGATTAAATAAGTAAAATAACAATCTACAACCTTGTCATACTCCTTTCCTAATCTTAAACCAGTCTTGTCATGATGTTTTCCTGATCTGTCATCTTGTCAGTGAGATATTTTATGTTTTCTTCTATTTTTAGTCTTTTGACTTTACTTTATTAATTCTTGCTGTTTTGCAAGATCGTTGTCTTCAAGTTGCATAATTCTGGTCTTTAAGGACTGATTTTCCGCTATAATCTTTTGATTTTCCTTTTTGGTTTGGTCTATCTTGCTTTTTGTGGCTTCCAGCTGTTTCTACAATTGGGCGTTCTTGTCCTTTAAACTGTTATTTTCTCTTTGAATTATTTCCCACTTTTCTTTCCAGAGGGCTTCCATATTTTTGATAAGCTCCAATTTAAATTCTTCAAGAGCTTGTGTACAATTTCCATTGTTTTGGGAAGGTTTTGGGTTTATTTGAATTTCCTCTGTAGCCTGGGTTTTTCTTCCGTAAAAATTTTCCAGGGTCAGCCCCTTCTTCCTGTTTTTCTTAGAGGGAGGTTGTTGCTCCTGGGCACAATTTGCTATCACTGTGGAGGTTTTTCCTTCCCTTTTTAGTCAGAAATCTGAGTGAGATGGGAAGGCTTTCTGTGTATGGAGCTAAGGAGCAAGGATTTTGCCTGAGGCAAGCTCCCCAATCTCCACAGCTTCTGCTGTTTGCTGCCCTTCTCTGTGGTATTTTCCTGCGAGTGCCCACAGTCTGCGCTCCCCAGCCCACTGGGGTTTCAGGTGTAGCTGCTTTCAGGGGTAGGTCTTTGGTGGTCTTAGTCAGCTCCCAAGGACCTAGAGGGGCCCCTTACTCACTCTAGAGGTGCCCCTTGCTCACTGATTCTGGGGTGTGCTGGCTCTGACTCTGGCTCCGTAGGTGTGGTGGGGGAGGGTAGATCAGCTCATGGTTTTGGTGGGAGCTTTTTCACCCCCTTATAGTGTGGAAATGCCCAAATCCCATGTACCTTCAATGCTGTGTCCTACTGTAGAGTCCCTTCATTCTTATGAATTTGGTTTTCTTGGTCTTTTGAGGTAGTCTATATTGGTGGGTGCTGAGGAGAGGACGAGTCTTGCATCTAGACTGCTGCCATGTTTACCTGGAAGCTCTCCCTATGTATTTCTATAGTGAAATTTTTACATATGTGTGTATAATTGTATTTGATTTTCCTTTATCTAGTTCTGATGATGAGGTTCCTGCTATCTCTTCCTTTATACTTAAAACTTTTCATGTACCTCTCTTATGTAATAATGATTTCCAACCCCTTTCTTCCTCCAAGCACTGTATTTTTGGCTATGACATTCTTGTGAGTTTCTATTTGGGGATTTTTTTCAGGATGTTATTAGTGAATTCTTTCTGTTTTCACCTTGCATTTTGGTTCTAAGAGTTCTTGAGAATTTTCATTTATAATTTCTTGAAATACAGTATCCAGACTTTTTTTTTGGGCCATGATTTTCAGTAGTCCTGTATTTCTTAGATTATCTCCCTTCTACCTGCTTTCCAGAGTAGTTATTTTTTATAATCATTTCTGTTATATTTTCTTCTGCATTTTTTCAATTTTGGGATATTAAAATTTTTTGTATCATTGAGTTGTTATTTTCTATATGGCTTATTATAAATGTCAGGGCATTCTGTTCTAGGGTGAGCTTCTCTAGTGTCTTTTTTAAAGTGTCATTTCTTTCTTGCTATTTTCTTCCCTAAGTATTCATTTTGTTTCATATTCAATGCCTTTTTCTTCATAGTTCTTGTGGTCAGGTTTCTTTTTTTTTTAATTTTATAGTATTTTATTTGATCATTTCCATGCATTTTTTTATTTTATTTTATTATTTTTTTAATTTTATAGTATTTTATTTTTATTTTATTTTATTTTTTTTAAATTTTATAGTTATTTTAGGTCAGGTTTCTTAAGACTCATCCCTTGGTAGTTCGAGGTGTTTCTGCATAGTCTGGTGTATTCCTTGGTATATATGTTGGGACACCTGTTCTTGGATTATGCCCCACCTTTGCACTCCTCAATAGCATTGTGAGGGCCTATACTTGGTCCCTTCTTCAAAGGACTTTGGGACTGCTCTAATCCTGGGCTCTGTCTAGGGTTTCCCTGTTGTCACTGGGCTTCTGAGCCTTGTTTTTGACTTTGTCTAGACTCCTCCTCACTTGTGCTGGGCTCAGGGGCTACTGTGGCCTCTCCCATGCTGAGCTCCCTTGACAAGTCTTCCTGCCCTTGAACCCTTTATCTGAGGCTCTTCCTCCATGCTGGGCTCAGGGTTAGTCCTTCCTAGCTGTGGGGCACAAAGCTCCAGCATGTGATGGACCTCACTAGCGATCATGGGGCTTGCACTGCACTGTCAACTTGACATTTAGGGCTCCTGCAAGATAAAAGTTAAAAGTTCTTCTGTGCAATCCTTGGCTGGGTAGAGAATCCTGTATTCTATTTTCCTTATTGGTGCTATCTACAGGGAACCTGGCTCCTCCAGGTTCTAGCATATCACCATCTTCCCACTCCACAGCCAAGTTTTTGTTCCATTTTCCATGCCTCTTTATGAGATTTGCAGACAGAATTTAAAAATCCCAACCACCAAATTATTCACTAATAAAACGACTAGCTCTTATTCATCCCTCCCCATTTAATACTAGCATCTACCCTACCTCATCAAGTCAATATCTTTGTTGCTTCAGTTTTTCTATGATTGATTGATTATCTACTCAATGATGGTTTGTTGGTAGGTGCTCCAAAGGGAAAACCGATGAAACTCCTGAATTTTTTGGTAATAGGTCAAAGGGGAAATGCAGGATGTCCAATCATATCATAGAATTTTGTTGAGAAAATTATATTAAAAAGTCCTAACTAACATTTGGTTCATTCTATATAAAGTTGCAGTTCCATTTTTTTATGTTAAATAAAAGATAAGAGTATTTCACAATTTTTAGTTTCTATTTTTAAAACAAAGTCTCAAATGCTTTTGTTTAAAAAAATGCATTTATTTGAAAATATTGGTGTATTTCAAATGGAGTCACTCAAGTCCTTGAGGGCAGACTATCTGATCTCTTTTTGTATTCCCAGTGATGAGCACAATAGTGCCTGGAACATAACATGTGCTTATTAATAAATGTTTATTGATTAATAAATAGTTGACTAAAAAGATCTTATTGGCACAGGTCCCTGAAAGGTACCCAATTCCTGGAGAGTCAGGAACACCTTTGAAACTGTGCCTCCCTAAGAGGTGATGATAGCTGTAGGGCGCTGGGATTGTGAATACTTCTTTGAATGGGGTGGGACCAAGAAAATATGTGTGATGTCCAGGAAACCCCCAAAAGGAGACTGTCAAAAATTTCATCTCTATTCAATGAAGCTTATGTATACACACTTATAAAAATATACACCCACACACCCATATACTTTGAGGCTAGCAGTTACTACTCAAGACTAGTCAGTCCTCAATGGAATTTGATTGCTTACAATTTGTACATAGTGCACATTTGCAAAGTGCTCTAGGCTACTTACTGACATTCTTTAATACCATCATAAAATAATTTATTTTTTTTACATTTAAAAAAGTATAAAATCTCATTTTTCAACAAACGAATCCATTTAATCATCCCAACTTTACAAAAAAAGAAAGAAAAAGGAGCACCCCAAACTGTTAGCTTTTATGACCTTATTAACGGCTCCTCCAACTGTTAAGCTGAGCTGCATGTAGAAAAAAGCATTATGACTCGAGTGGGTGAACCTGCTGAAGTAAGGTTTTTAACGAAGAGCTAGATAGGGATATTTCCAGTTAGGATGCTTTTATTTGGACACAGGAAGGAGAAGACAAAAATGAGGTATGTCAGCAGCTGTTTTCCCCACTTGTTTGGTCAGGGGATGATTCCTCCTTCTTGGGTTGCTTACGTGTGTCATCTATTGCTATGCCAGAGAAGCAAGTACTTCAAGGGGAATTCCCTTAGCTTGGCTCTTCTCAATTACCAATGCAAAGCTCGTATGTTTCTGGGCTCCCTTGGGTGGATTTCAGTGAATTTCTCTTTCCAGACCTCCGTCTCCTCCCCAGATCTCACCCCTGCCCACAGTGCCCTTATTTCTCTTTCGGTTTCCTATCAGGGTCTTTCTGGCTACCCAAAGTGGGATGATAAAGCTATTGCTTCCAAGCACTCCGCCCTTTCCCAAAGATGGACCAGGTACTTCCAGTAAGGAAAGGACAGCATTTTTGCCACTTCTCTGTATACTTATATTTACATTTAAATACATACATATAAACATGTATAGAGGCACTTACATGAGTATAGTGACCTGGGGCAAGTCGCTTCACCTCTAGCCTTCAGTTTCCTTGTCTGTAAAGTGAGAGGCTTGACCCTCGATGACCTGTAAAGTCACGGCCTTAAATCTGATCCTGTGGAGCCCAAGAATTATTTATATTGTCCAATTTTAGTTAAATGCCTCCTACCTGCTGCATGTTGGTACTTAATCCTGTCGGTTTGCCACCGCAGACATGGTATTTGGTCACAATAGTCCACCCTAATATAATTGAAGCATCCTGATTAAACAGACATCAGACCAAGACCAATAGGCTACGGTGGTGGGTGATGGAACTTTCTCCCTTAGAGAACTAAGGGCCCAGGATGGATTGTCTCCTCTGTTTGGATGACCTGGGCTCAGTCTTGCTAGGAAGCCCCTCTGAGAGGTCTTATTGTACCCATAAGTGAAACTGGGTAGTTGAAAGAATAGAAAACTATTGGGGCTAACTGGTAAGTAGCCTCATTTTCCTACAAATCTTTACTGCTGGGATCATACTTTTCTATTCTAGTAGTAGAATATCGGTCCTCAATGATCTAGCTTTTCCTTTTTTTTTTTAACCCTGTTTCTCCTTGCTATAACTTCTTTCTGTGCCTTCTGTCCTATACAGTTTGCTAAACAGAGAGAAAGGCAAATTATTTTTTTCCTTGATAAAGGGAGCCAGACAATCCAGATAGGTCCATTTTCATGTATTTAGATTATAAAATTTATCCAGCTAAGAAAAGCAACGGGAACAAAACTGATGAATCTAGAGGGGGTACCCCAAATCTGTTATTAGTAGGATTCTCTCTTTAAGAACTTGGCATAGGGGGCAGCTGGATGGCTCAGTGGATTGAAAATCGGCTCAGAGATGGGAGGTCCTGGGTTCAAATCTGGATTCCGATACTTCCCAGCTGTGTGATCCTAGCCAAGTCACTTGACCCCCATTGCCTAGCCCTTACCACTCTTCTGCCTTGGAACCAATATACAGTATTGATTCCAAGACAGAAGGTAAGGGTTTGGAAAAAAAAAAGAAATTGGCATATGTTCATGGAGAAAATAAGGCTACTTGAAATATCTGTTCTTCATTAATCACATGCATTTTTGCTTAAGTATATATATATATGCATATATGTATATAATATCCAAGTGAAATGTATGAAAAATCTTTTTTTTTAAGTCTGACTTTTTTCATGCTAAGAAATCCTAGTGTGAAAATTCCCTCTACCAAACTGGATCAGAAGTTCATTTGTATCCTAAAATCTTAGGAAGCTGCCCAGCACACTGGGACGTTAAATGGCTTTGCCTGTAGACACACAGCTAAGTATGTGACAGAGTCAGGACCTGAGGCTAACTCTTTGAAACTGACTCTGAGGCTCTTCATTATGTCATACTGCTATTCCAACTAAAAACCTTTAAAAAAAGGAAGAGGAAAATCCCGCCCTGGAACTCATATCACATTAACCGGGCAAGTTCTCCACCACCTGCTTCAAGCATGAAGG